>NC_049203.1:70641718-70714218 GCF_013347855.1 Anguilla anguilla | reverse complement strand
ATTCGGGACGCTGCACATGGAGTTTGTGCACCTGACGTACCTGACAGGAAATCCAGCCTATTACCAGAAGGTGAGTGGGAGGGGCTTAGTCATATGCTTGTGTTTTATGAGTTTCAGGCTGGGGTTCATTCACAAGACTTAATCTGTGTGTGTGCGCGTGCGTGCGTGTGTGTGTGTACATGTGAGTGAATGTGTGTGTGTGCGCATGTGAGTGAATGTGTGTGTCTGTGTGCGCGCGCGCGCGTGTGTGTGTGTGTGTGAGAGAGAGGGAGTGGGTGTGTGTGTATGTCTGTATGAGTGTGTGTGTATGTATATGTCTGTGTGTGTCTGTGTGAGTGCGTGTGTATGTATATGTCTGTGTGTGTCTGTGTGTCTCTGTGTGTGTAAAAATGTGCTGACTCTGTTCTGGTCCGTGTCCTGGTTCCTCTCAGGTGATGCACATTCGTAAACTTCTGGCCAAGATGGACCGACCCAACGGGCTGTACCCCAACTACCTGAACCCCCGAACGGGCCGCTGGGGCCAGCGTGAGTCCCCCGTCTCTACACACACTCACCTCCCATCTCTACCCACACTCACCTCCCATCTCTACCCACACTCACCTCCCATCTCTACACACGCTCACCTCCCATCTCTACACACGCTCCTCTCCCGTCTCTACACACACTCACCTCCTCCTCTCCTGTCTCTACACACACTCCTCTCCCGTCTCTACACACACTCACCTCCCGTCTCTACACACACTCACCTCCTCCTCTCCTGTCTCTACACACACTCCTCTCCCGTCTCTACACACACTCACCTCCCATCTCTACACACACTCACCTCCCATCTCTACACACACTCACCTCCCATCTCTACACACACTCACCTCCCGTCTCTACACACACTCACCTCCCATCTCTACACACACTCACCTCCTCCTCTCTACACACACTCACCTCCCATCTCTACACACACTCACCTCCTCCTCTCTACACACACTCACCTCCCATCTCTACACACACTCACCTCCCGTCTCTACACACACTCACCTCCCATCTCTACACACACTCCTCTTCTGTCTCTACACACACTCGCCTCCCGTCTCTACACACACTCCTCTCCCCTCTCTACACACACTCACCTCCCGTCTCTACACACACTCCTCTCCCCTCTCTACACACACTCCTCTCTACACACACTCACCTCCCGTCTCTACACACACTCCTCTCTACACACACTCACCTCCCGTCTCTACACACACTCCTCTCTACACACACTCCTCTCCCGTCTCTACACACACTCACCTCCCGTCTCTACACTCCTCTCCCGTCTCTACACACACTCCTCTCTACACACACTCACCTCCCCTCTCTACACACACTCACCTCCCGTCTCTACACACACTCACCTCCCGTCTCTACACACACTCACCTCCCGTCTCTACACACACTCCTCTCTACACACACTCACCTCCCGTCTCTACACACACTCCTCTCCCGTCTCTACACACACTCACCTCCCATCTCTACACACACTCCTCTCTACACACACTCCTCTCCCGTCTCTACACACACTCCTCTCCCGTCTCTACACACACTCACCTCCCGTCTCTACACACACTCCTCTCCCATCTCTACACACACTCCTCTCCCGTCTCTACACACACTCCTGTCCCGTCTCTACGCACATTCAACTTTACTGCTGATGTGTGTGTGTGTGCGTGTGTGTGTGTGTGTATGTGTGTGTGTGTGTACCTGTGTGTCTGTGTGTGCACCTGTGTGTGCGTGTGCGCACGCGCGTGTGTGTGCGTGTGCGTGTGTGTAGTTCTGGTGTTGGTTAGGAAGTGTGTGACGGCAGTTTGCCTCCTGTAGACCACACCTCCGTGGGCGGGCTGGGCGACAGCTTCTACGAGTACCTGCTGAAGGCCTGGCTCATGTCCGACAAGACCGACACCGAGGCACGCAGGACCTACGACGAGGCCGTGGAGGTGAGTGCACACTGCTGAGTGCATACTGCTAAGTGCACACTGCTGAGGGCATACTGCTGAGTGCACACTGCTGAGTAAACACTGCTGAGTGTGTACTGCTGAGTGAGCGAATGCACACTGCTGAGTAAACACTGCTGAGTGCACACTGCTGAGTGAGCGAATGCACACTGCTGAGTGCATACGGCTGAGTACACACTGTTGAGTAAACACTGCTGAGTAAACACTGCTGAGTGTGTACTGCTGAGTGAGCGAATGCACACTGCTGAGTGCATACTGCTGAATGCACACTGCTGAGTACATACTGCTGAGTGAGCGAATGCACACTGCTGAGTGCACACTGGTGAGTGTGTACTGCTGAGTGAGCGAATGCACACTCCTGAGTGCATACTGCTGAGTGCATACTGCTGAGTACACACTGCTGAGTGCATACTGCTGAGTGCACGCTATTGAGTGAGTGTTGAACTGTGGGAAGGTTGAGCACAGTGCTGAACTGTGGGAAGGTTGAGCACAGTGCTGAACTGTGGGAAGAATGAGCGCAGTGGTGAACTGTGGGAAGGATGAGCGCAGTGTGGAACTGTGGGAAGGATGAGCGCAGTGGTGAACTGTGGGAAGGCTGAGCGCAGTGGTGAACTGTGGGAAGGATGAGCGCAGTGTGGAACTGTGGGAAGGATGAGCACAGTGTGGAACTGTGGGAAGGATGAGTGCAGTGTGGAACTGTGGGAAGGCTGAGTGAGTGTGGAACTGTGGGAAGGCTGAGTGCAGTGCATTCTGGTACAGCGTGGTTATCCTTTGGTCGCCATGCGTCACACTGTAGCCCCGCCCCTTTCTCAGGCCATCGAGCGCCACCTGATCCGCAAGTCCAACGGTGGCCTGACGTTCATCGGCGAGTGGAAGAACGGACACCTGGAGCGGAAGATGGGTCACCTGACCTGCTTCGCCGGCGGAATGTTCGCGCTGGGCGCCGACGGCTCTCCTGACGACAGGGCGGGGCACTACCTGCAGCTGGGGGCCGAGATCGCACACACCTGCCACGAGTCCTACGACCGCACAGGTGAGCGCGCACACACACTCACACGCACACACACACGCGCACACACACACACACACGCACACACACGCACTCACACACACACACACACACACACTCACACACACACACACGCACACACACACGCAGGTGAGGGGTCACACACGCAGGTGAGGGGTCACACACGCAGGTGAGGGGTTGTGAGTCACTGCCTCGTTGCCATAGGAATGACACACAGTTGCTCCTGTTGTGTCTGGCTGCTATGGAAACAGAGCGGGCTGTTCCCTCTCTCCTGTCAGGGTTATTTTAAACGTACCGCAGCGGTGGTGCCAGGGCTGAACTGAGCCGCTCCCGTTTGGGTATGAGGCTGACGTGCTGCTGTTTGCCTCCAGTTAGTATGAATGTCTCAGCCTGCCTTAATCCGTATGGA
The DNA here is from genome assembly GCF_013347855.1 of Anguilla anguilla. Classification (NCBI taxonomy): domain Eukaryota; kingdom Metazoa; phylum Chordata; class Actinopteri; order Anguilliformes; family Anguillidae; genus Anguilla; species Anguilla anguilla. The sequence goes on along the minus strand of NC_049203.1, from coordinate 70,710,791 downwards.
ACTGGTAACCTTGACTAGGTGTTTGCATTATGACAATTTGATTTATTATTATTGTGGATCTTCCCCATAGTGATGCTGTAACTGGCTGTGTGTGTTTGGGAGCTGATAATCAGACCTGTCTATGCTGGGGGGGTGCAACTGGGTAAACACCACACCCTGATTTACACGCAATACCTAGTATGTGCATCTAACTTTCTCTTTCTTTCTTTCTCTCTCTCTCTCCCTCTCTCTCTTCTTCCTTCTCTCCTTCCCCCTCCCTCTCTCCCTCCCTCTCTCTGTAGTTCTGAAGCTGGGGCCTGAGGCCTTTAAGTTTGACAGTGGTCTGGAAGCAGTGGCAGTTCGGCAGAATGAGAAGTACTACATCCTGCGTCCAGAGGTGATCGAGACGTACTGGTACATGTGGAGGTTCACCCACGACCCCAAATACAGAGACTGGGGCTGGGAGGCAGCGCAGGTGAGCGTGCATACACACACACACACACGCGCACACGCTGTCTGTCTCTCTGATAGACTGTGTGTACTGTCAGTCTCTGATAGGCTGTGTGTACTGTCTGTCTCTGATAGGCTGTGTGTACTGTCAGTCTCTGATAGGCTGTGTGTATTCTCAGTCTCTGATAGGCTGTATGTACTGTCAGTCTCTGATAGGCTGTGTGCTGTTCTCAGTCTCTGACAGGCTGTGTATACTGTTGGTCTCTCTGATAGGCTGCGTGTACTGTCAGTCTCTGATAGGCTGTGTGTCCTGTCGGTCTCTCTGATAGGATGTGTGTACTGTCAGTCTCTGATAGGCTGTCTGTACTGTCGGTCTCTCTGATAGGATGTGTGTACTGTCGGTCTTTGATAGGATGTGTGTACTGTCGGTCTCTCTGATAGGCTGTGTGTACTGTCGGTCTCTGATAGGCTGTGTGTACTGTTGGTCTCTCTGATAGGCTGTGTGTACTGTCGGTCTCTGATAGGCTGTGTGTACTGTCGGTCTCTCTGATAGGCTGTGTCCCCTCTCAGTCTCTGATAGGCTGTGTGTACTGTTGGTCTCTGATAGGCTGTGTGTACTGTCGGTCTCTGATAGGCTGTGTGTCCTCTCAGTCTCTGATAGGCTGTGTGCTGCTCTCTCTCTCTCAGGCCATAGATAAGTACTGCCGGGTCAGTGGGGGCTTCTCTGGGGTGAAGGACGTGTACTCGTCCAGCCCCGCCTACGACGACGTGCAGCAGAGCTTCTTCCTCGCCGAGACGCTCAAGTAAGACCTTCTGCCCCGCCCCTTCTGGCTCAATGCCCCACCCCTCCTGGCTTAATACCCCGCCCCTCGTCTACAGCTGTGCCACTGTGGTGTAGAAGCAGTGGTTTGGCTGTGTCACTGGTGTAGAAGAAGTGGTTTGGCTGTGTAACTGTGGTGTAGAAGCAGTGGTTTGGCTGTGTCACTGTGATGTAGAAGCAGTGGTTTGGCTGTGTAACTGGTGTAGAAGCACCATTTGCTTGCCATTTATGTACTAACAGCGGTGTAGACACAGTGTAGTAACAGCAGCATAGCTAGTACGTAGTAGCTGTGGTGTAGTGACAGGTATGTGACTGTGTCTCTGCTATGAGGAAGTATGGTGAGGGCTACATCTTTGCTGCCCTCTGCTGGTAGATATGATAGATTAAAGAGTCCAGATTCAGTGTGATTGAGCCTGAGCTGTGTCTCTACTCCCCCCCCACCCCAGGTACCTGTACCTGCTCTTCTCTGGCGATGACCTTCTGCCCTTGGAGAGCTGGGTCTTCAACACGGAGGCCCACCCCCTACCTGTGCTTCACCTGGGTAACATCACTCTGCCTGGCAGCCCCGCCCAGCGATAGGACCGCCCACCCTAAGCCCCGCCCCCTTCAGAAGGACTGCTGAGGCGCCAGCTGGTGGTCACATGACCCACAGGCCGTCTCTGACCAGCTCGTTTATCCCGCCTGACCAAAATCTACCCCCCGCCCCGGAGAGCATGAGCGGACTGATGATCTCTTCTCCGGGACAGACGGACAAACGGACGGAGCGGGGAGAGGAGTCCATCTTTACAGACGGGATGGACAGGTGCCATTTTTTTTTTTTCTTTTGCTGTGAATAGGCTCAGCTTTAGATTCTCTCAGATGTGTATATAGATGGGTACTTATTGACCATTTTCTTTATGTGAGATTTTCTTTTTCCATTTTTTTTTGTGGGGGGGTTTACATTTGAGATGCCCAAAATCAACGATAGCACTTCCTGTTTACTGACCTTTGACCTGGAAATATAAATGTAATTACTGACCCTCGCTGAGGAGGAACAGTGCAGCTCCTGCTGCTTGTCTGCTGCTCCCCACCTGTCAATCAACAGAAGTGACTCCCAGACACACGCACACTCTCCCTCACACACACACACACACACCCCTAGGCTGAGCCTTGTTCATGGGTAATTGGCTGGATGTCTGTGGTAATACTTGTGCACTTGTCTGAGTTCCACCAAGGGAACCAGTACAATACTGATGTTCAGTTCCTGACATTAAAGTTTTTTTGCTGGAGTCTTCCATCTCTCAATGTCCCTCTACCCTGTCCCGTTGCCCTGTCCCATTATAGCCCTTTCCTACTGTAGAGCTGAACCAGGCTGGCTCATTATAGCCCTTTCCCACTGTAGAGCTGAACCAGACTGGCTCATTATACCCCTTTCCCACTGTAGAGCTGAACCAGGCTGGCTCATTATAGCCCTTTCCCACTGTACAGCTGGAACCAGTCTGGCTCATTATAGCCCTGTCCCACTGTAGAGCTGAACCAGGCTGGCTCATTATAGCCCTTTCCCACTGTACAGCTGGAACCAGTCTGGCTCATTATAGCCCTTTCCCACTGTAAAGCTGAACCAGGCTGGCTCATTATAGCCCTTTCCCACTGTAGAGCTGAACCAGACTGGCTCAGTACAGCCTTTTCCCACTGTAGAGCTGAACCAGACTGGCTCAGTACAATCCTTTCCCACTGTAGAGCTGAACCAGGCTGGCTCAGTACAACCCTTTCTCACTGTAGAGCTGGAACCAGGCTGGCTCATTATAGCCCTTTCTCACTGTAGAGCTGGAACCAGGCTGGAGGGCTTAATGTTTTCTAGGGGACAGTAATGAGATGGATGTTCTTGATGTTCTGATCAGTGCGTTCCCTCATAGTCACATGATCTTGTTTGGCAGGATGATGCTCTGTGCATTCGGACAGCAGTCACCGTGACAACTGGCAAATGTCACACTGCTGGTCGACTCTTGTGTAAATGCTTTTGTGTTTAAATTTAATTATTATTATATTGACCCCATACACATGGCACCACTTCAACAGATCTGCTTCCTTTTGCGTATGAAACTAACATTAGTCTGTGATATACATCTGGAGGTTCTTCAGCCAATAAGGAGGCGCTTGAAGAGCAAAGAAAGAAGCCATGAAGCAGCGGACAGAATCTAATGGTCTGTTATTTCCAAACTTTGGTACTTGGTGCATCCAGAAACGTTAGGTGTTTAAGAGTTGTGGGCGGTCGTCGGTTGACCTACCGCACGTTCCAAAGGCAGAGATCACCGCCACTTTGCCACACACCACAGAGTGGCTCTGGAGTGCCACAGTCACGGTGGATTTTCTTTGTATTATTTTTGTGCGTGAAAATAACTTCTTTTTTTTTTAAGGAATGACCATTTTCTTTTTTGACTTGTTAGTGGTAAGGAAAATGGTCATTCCTTATTTAAAAAACTGCTACTTTTACAATTCCCTTCCAGTTTCTGTGGTACCCAGACAATCACCTTGCCCCTTTTGGGTGGAGCTCTGTAGATCTGGCCAATCGGTGACTGGCTCCGCCTCCCTCCCCACTGCAGTGCACATCCCTGCCACCTGCTGCTTCAGTAAAGAAGGCGTCCGGCTCGCTCTTCCCCTCCAGTGCCCCAGGGGGCAGCAGTGCCAGTCTGCAGGTTTCACTTTCTCCATCTTTTCGTTTAGTTTACTTTTTTTTTTTTGTATTTTGCATCATTGTGACATCATTTGCTGCTTCTTCTCCAGGGAGCTGCAGCCCAAGGTGAATTTTCCACAGTGTTCCACATTTGTATTTTTACTGAACAAAATGAATTGTAAATATGTTATTAAAAAGTTTGGAGACTGATTCAATAAAGATGTAATTAAAAGTGATCAGACCCATTGAGTTAACAGACATCTAAGTCCCTCCCTGCTGCCACAGGACGGTGCTGGGCACGGGAGTGGAGTCAGCTCCTGAAGCCAACGACCACCAGAGCCCAGATTAGTGCATTTTTAATCTGCGGCTCCAGGCGAGGCAGGGGAACAGACAGCACCGCTCCCCACATACGGGAAAGACAGGAAATGAGAGATGAGTGCAGACAGAAAGCAGATAGAGGGAGTGAAAATATGGAGCAAGGGAGCAAAGAAATGGGCAGGCATCCATCTCCCAACTCCCCCACCCCCCCACCCCCCACCCCCGTCCCGAGGAGCAGAACCGCGCTGCTGCCAGTGAAAGTTGGGGGAGTCGGGCCAGGCAGCGCCGGGCGCTTTCCAGAACTTTCTGAGATGTGCGAGCGCGGTGACTGCCGTCAGTTTGCAGCGGTAAGGGAGAGCCAAACCGCAGCGTTTACGGACAGGTCTGTGTGGGACGGCCCCCTCCCTCCCTCCCTCCCTCCCTCCCTCGTGTGACTTCTGGTGTCAGAAAGCCCAGTTCTGTGCCACGTCTCTCCAAACCGACAGACTGACCACAGACTGTTCCCATCAATCTGCTAGGTCTTCACTTCCTGTTTTTTTTTTTTTCTTTCTTCCTGTGAAAATGTTGTATGTGCGATGCAGACTTCGTTCCGTAAGCCAGCGGTGGACTAGAACTGTTTACCAAACCCGGACTGTCCCGAGAGATCCCTGTGTTTTTCTCTTTTTCCCCTTTTGATGATTTTAACAGTCACCACAAGAGGGCAGAATTCGAGCAAACGGCACTAGGAAAAGCCCTCAGACCAAACAAGACAAGAAAGAAAAAGTTGATCCTGGACAGTAGTGCTGCTCTGCGGCTGAGCAGAACTGCAGCTGTAGGGTCTGGCACGGGGACAGAAGGGTCCAGAGAAATTCATGTGTATTTTCTGCGAAACTACAATGAGCAGAAACCAACAGATAACGGGATGTGTTTACACACATACCCACCTTCACACATTAACATAGACTCAATACACGCACACACGTGCATGAAGTCCAACGCTATGCATTTCCACCTGGGTTTCTGTAATAAAGATGTCCTCTCTTTGACCCTTGACCCCATTAAACTGTATTTACTGCTGTTTTCAATACATTAAACGACTGGGTTTAGGAACAACCCAAGCTGCGAAGGAGAACCTTTAACAGAACCACCAAACAGCCAGGCATGCTGGGTTGTCTGAAAGATCAAAGCTGCTGTGCAGTCTGGTCATGTGCCCTTATTTCAGAGCAGGGTGCTCAAATCCAGTCCTGAAGAGCCGCACTGCCTGCTGGGAAACCATGTACATGAACCCTTCAGCAAATCAAGGACCTACATTAAGCACTTGGGTGCTGAAATGCATGAAAACCAGCGTATACACTGGCCTTCAGCGCAGGGAGCTGAGGACCCATGTTATAGAGTGGCTCTGCTTGCTGTGAAGTTCACCCGTTAAGCACATACGGCTGCTGCGCTGTACTTACTGAGTCGATTCTAGTGAAACCCAACGGCTACGGGACATGTGCAGGAACTCTCCGGGGATTTGAGACCATCGCGTTCCGATAACATCTCCGCCTCGCGAGCTGCCGCTACGCACTGCGGAGTAAAGTCCGCTGAACACGGATGTGTCAGTGCAAGGTTTTAGTGGTACAGTGAGCACACACACACCTGGCCTCCTCCTGCAGACTTGCCATACATTGCGTGATCTACTCGGATTCCTTTTTATATTTGTCATGAAAGAGTTTATATTTAGCAGGTAAAAGTGAACTCAGATGTTTAAGATACTCAGATGCAATCAGTATGGGGCAAAAGACTGAAAATGCCTCTTCGTTTTTATAAAAATAACGTGTGTGTCAGCTGTCTAATTATAAGGTTTTGACTTAATTTGTTTGAGTGTGTGTGGTACGGTTGTTCTCTGATTGTGTGTGATTGCCTCCACGTGGAGAGAGACTGGAGTGGTCTCAGTTCTGCGGAAACGGCGAGTTTCCCCGCTGCACCGGTAATGTATGTGCAGCCTTTGAATGGTGATGTCATCGAACGCCGACGGCACGCATTCCAACTAGAGGGAGAGAAAAAAACACACCTCTTGGAGCCCTACAAACACACTACGTAATGACAACGTTACACTTTGGTTGTAATTTGGCAAGTCGCAACATTACCAACAGGTGACGTTGTGACAACAATTTTTTTTTTTTAAATTTTAAATATAGGATATAATGGATAAACAGGTATAGGGTTCTAGGGTGGCTGGCATGGATAGGGATTTTATAGTAGGACTAGGTGTAAAGCATGGAGGATAAAATATAGTTTAGGGTGAAGGGATTTTTGAGTGTAAATCTATTGTCTGATACACACTCCGGAGCAGAAGGTGGCGGTAATTCACCAATAAGCTGTGGACCGCCCGCTGTAAAACAAGAAGAAGACGGTATATCTAATCATATGCGCATATTGCTGTGACGTGCTCTTGGAAGAAGGTCGTTGTGATTTCAAATTCTCCGTGGGAAAATCTGGGTTTGACGGCCTTCAAGAGCAGGTAAGCGTTTCATTATGCCTTTATATTTTTAACTGAATGTATTAATGCAACAATACTGGATGCCAACCGCCGTAAAAGCTAACAAGAAGAACTGAATGCTTTGGAGACCTTTTCAGTTAGTAGTATTTGCAATGTAATGATGGAGTCCTACTTTCAACATGCGTGTTTGCAGTTCTAGCTGAATGTTGCTAATGCTTTAAGTTAGCCGGTGAAATGGCGTCTGTTCAGACCTGGCGTCTGTTTGGGACTAATTTGAATTAGTGTTCTGTTAGATAACATATTTGCTACTTTGAGTATTTAACGCTAATAGCTCAGTGCAAATGTAATGTAAGACCAGCTAACATTACCTAGCTGATCTCGGCGATGGCCTGTTTAGTTAGCTAACAATTGAGCTAATTCGACATGTGTAAACGGCGCTCCGTAAAGCACCTTTGTTCATGTCCTTTTAGCTAGCATTGTTGCCAGCGCCTCTTTTGAAAGCTAACCTATGTGGCGCTCTTTTGAAAGCTGTAATTCACCTTGTCCACGTCCTAATGAGATATCAACATGTTGGTTAAAATATGCATCATAAATATGATATAAAATAGTTGTGTGGTCTTCATTTGGTTTTTTGTTGTTTGACAAACTGGAGCTAGCAAGCCTTTTCCTGCTAGCATTGTTGGCGCCTCTTTTGAAAGCTATTTTTGCGCTCTTTTGAAAGCATTTAGCTAAACATTATTTCCATTAGAAATACAAAAACTCAACTTTTTTTCGTCAAAATCCTCTAGCATTATTACTCTATACCTGGTGTAATCGTGGCCTTAAAAAAATTAAAATAATAAATAATATAAATAAATAAATTGGCTTTGGCTTTGCGCCAGTGCATTGTGTAATCAATATTAATCAAGAGTATTTCTCTGTATTTTCACCAAATACTGACTTAAAGTGATTTTCTTTTGCAGAGTTCTCTACATTTGGCCCAACAGCTCAAATGGAAACTAGAGCACAAGATCAGAATGAAGGTAGTTATGGATATTATATGGAAACAGGTCTTTGCTCATTGACTGTTTGTCATTGTCAAAACACAATTACGATTTTAGCCTGCTGCGTGTGTTACTCAATGTATTTTTCTTACTTGGTCCAATTGTATTCCCTTTCAGCTCCCACACATGGCCTTATGACTGTTGCCCCAATGAAGACCCTGAGGTCCAGCCTTCCCCACTCAAGACATGCCTGAGACAAGAGTGACTGTATTCCAAGTTGATCCAAGGTGATCCTAACTTAAATGTAGTTCACCGCTTGAAAAAGACAAAAATACTCAACACTGTTAATGTTGAAATCATTGGTCTATGGTTATTACTGTCCTGAAACTACCCGTCACCCATTTTGTTTTTGTATCTAGTTTTGTATGTTTGTCTCATCTTCTGTACCATAATTATGCTTGCACATATTGCCTACCTACAAATGTAACTTGAACCTGATCTCAATGGTATTCTATACAATGACAATAAAGGCTTTCTATTCTATTTGGGCTTGATATGTGTACATTTTTTATTGCTGCACTTAAAGTATCTTAAATTTTGAAGATATGAATTACAGAAGCAATGGCATTTCATTGGTAGGATAGAATGGAGATCAAAATTACAACACCATGATATACCTTTTTTTAATACACAAAATCAAAATGTATGGTCAGGGTTTAGTAAGTGACCAATCCGCAACGTTGTGGAAAGGTAAATAACGTAATAAAGAAGTTTAAACAACGTGTCAGCGACGTAAATCTATAACGTTACGACGGATGACTGCCTGGCGACGTAATCACAACGTCGGGGTAAGGTTATTCTATTACATTGTCAAACGTAAAGTTGTAAGGACGTAACTTACGTATCCACAACGTTGTTTTGTGACGTCGCAGCGACGGGGCGCTGGTCTTACGTTTTTACGTTACTACTACGTAAATTGAGACGTAACGCGGACGTTACGAGACCAATAGAGGACGTTAATAGTACGTCGCCACAACCACATTTTGTTAGGAGGGAGGTTAGCACGCGCTTATTGATTTGTACCTGCAGAGTGACGACCTCCACTGGCCCCGCCTGATGTCACACTTTCATTTTCTCCTCTGTTTCTTTTTCCTCTGTGTCACTCTCCCTCCAGCATAACTTTCTTTTTCCCTCTCCGTCTGTCCTACTAAAGATTGTGACGCATTCCCAGTGAAAAGTATGCTGTTACAGGCAGCTGATGGTATTTTGCTTGCTAGACATGTTGCCAAACATAACATGCTAAGAGGTTTTAAAAATATAGGCTAAATATTTATACATTATATATTTTTTATTATCTCCCGAGATGGAATTCCCAAACACCCACGCGCGCACACAATATTTCCTTTGTTTCAGAAAGGGTAACCCGATTTATTTCACTTATGTCTTCTGTCATTAATGGTTTTTGGTTTGGCCAGTACAAAAATGATCCGCAGTTTCCAGAGAAACAGCTGTTTCCCTACACTGTCGTCATAGAAGACTATGTTACTGGGTTAGCACTTACGCGCGAACCTGATCATTCTGAAGAAAAAGATGTTACGTAGACTACGGCTGTTTTTTGAAACGACATTTGTGATTTTGCACGTCTGTTTGAGTCTATGGGGTCTAGCGTTCACACGAGCCAAGAGCTGTCTAGCGGTAAAAAAATAATGTTTTACAGCTCTTTATTTTGAATTTAAAAGTAAATCCATGATAAACCATCTATCCAGATCATCACGGACAGCACACCAAAGGCGCCCTTTAATATATCTAGTCTGTGTTTATTTAAAAATAAACTAACATCTACATAGAGATAAGTTATGTGAATATGTGGTGACTTAAAATCACTTTCCAGTAAACTGTGAATATCACTGGAAATGCACCATGGGCTCCAGCCTTGAACCAGAAACAGTTGAACTCTTACAGATGCGGTCACCTAGCAACAAGAGAAACCCTTTCGACCAATCAAGAATGCTGTCCTGTGTATTAATACAAACATTGAGTTCATTTAGAGTTTGAAGTCTTGCAATTTGGCAATGGTCAAGTTTCTACTAAAAACACATGTAGGCTAATTCAATACTTCGGATACGTATTATTAGACACGTGTTTATAAATTCCGACTCTTTTTAATATACATGCGTACTTTAAACCCAGTGCGCAGTCGTATTTCAGCCGGACGTTCCTCGGCGTATAAAAAGCATCTCGCTGCTCCTCATTCACAGTCGTATGTCAGTGGTGGGTTGGTCTGGGTCGTTTCTTAATGCTGTCGTGTATACTGATGCGTACTGTCATTTCATTGAGGATTCGTTATTTGCCTAGAAGGTAGCTACAATATTAATACTCTGTTAAACAAAATTTTTTGCTGTAACGCTAAATCACATCGCGATGTTAGTCGCATTCCATTTGCCGGCATGTTTTGTAACTAGCTAATGTCAATGCGTCTGTTGAGTTTACATTTGAGAATGATTTAAAAATCGCATGACTGCAAATAGTAAATTACTTAAGTATGAATAGTTGTAAGCTTACTTATAACCGCTAATTCTAACTAGCTAGCTACGTTGGTGTTCATATTGCTTGTCGCTTGCTTTTTACGGCTAACTTATGCTGCCAAATAGCTATATTGCAGCTGTAGCTACAGTAGCACTTAACTAACTTACATAGCCTAGTTGAGTAGATGGCTAAAATTTTTACCTTATATTTTGAGTTCTCCAAGTTAACTTACATTTTACATTCGTTTGGTTTACAAAAATGTACACGATTTACAGTGACGACTTGATGAGAACTAGATTTTCCGCTTGTTATAAAGTGGCTTGATTGTATTTGGCTGGCTACCTCGCTGGTTTGCTGACAATAAAAGGCGATCTGTCAAAAACAATGATCTGATGCCGAATAGAAAGGTCGCTAAATCACGCCGGTGTGTTTCCCTGCTCCCGTTCTGAAGCCGCGTTCTGGAACGGCGGAGAAGCATCCAGCGAGTTCAAGTGTTTTTTGTTGAACGGTGTTGGAAGTTCAGTCATAAACGCGACTTGTGACGTCACAAGGCGTGATTTTAATTATGCATTGTTATGGAAATGTAAAACCGGGACTCACATTATTTATCTAGACTTGTTTGTCTAACGTGAATCAGTTTGTGTTTAGTCTGCCTTCTCGTGTGCGTCTAAACGGAATCGCTGAATTTTGGCGCTTTCAGTTAACTAATCAACGCTTGAGAGGTAATTCAAAATTGTATTTAGTGACTCATGCTGCTCTTAAGCATCATTTTTGATAACTACAGTATGAACACTTGATTTAAGATTGTTATCTTGTGCAGGTGATCGTTACGTTATTGTAGTACGTCACATACGGTAATCAAGGTACTGTTTGGCAGTTGGATGCTTTTATTTTAGGCCTGTTTTTCCGAACAATGCCTGTAATTTTGGCGGTTCTGTGCCTGTGTATGTGTACCTGTTATTGCTGTTGGTGCTTCTTTGATGTGTATTAAATGCATCATGCTACATTACCACTGTAGAGCAGAGGGATTTGTGTATAATAATGATTACTGTAATAATGCTGTGTAATCTCTTTCAGCGGGAGGCGTCAGCGGGAGTGGCGGGTGATTGAGCATGGCGGAGGCCGTGGGCAGTGGCGAGCGTGAGCGCTGCGGGGTGCTCACCTGGGAGCAGGTGAGCCGTCTGGACCAGGTGCTGACGGAGGTGGTGGCGGTGCACGGGCGGGGCAACTTCCCCACGCTGTGGGTGTGTCTGAAGGACGTGGTGCGTATGGTGCGGGCGCGGCTGCAGGCCGGGGGCGTCGCCGTCAGAGACGTGCGTCTGAACGGCTCCACCGCCAGCCACGTGCTGCTGGAGGACGAGGGGCGGAGCTACAAGGACCTGGACCTGATCTTCCGCGTGGACCTCCCTCAGGGGGCGGGGTTTCACCATCAGGAGGCAGAGTTTCATAATCAGGAGGTGGAGTTTCACCCGCAGGAGGCGGAGTTCCATCCGCAGGAGGCGGGGTTTCACCCTCAGGAGGCGGAGTTTCAGAAGCAGGAGGTGGAGTTTCACCCGCAGGAGGCAGGGTTCCAGCCGCAGGAGGCGGAGTTTCACCCTCAGGAGGCGGGGTTTTACCCTCAGGAGGCGGGGTTTTACCCTCAGGAGGCAGGGTTTCACCCTCAGGAGGCGGGGTTTCACCCTCAGGAGGCGGGGTTTTACCCTCAGGAGGCGGGGTTTCACCCTCAGGAGGCGGGGTTTTACCCTCAGGAGGCGGGGTTTCACCCTCAGGAGGCGGGGTTCCAGCTGGTGCGGGAGGTGGTGCTCAGCTGCCTGCTGGACTTCCTGCCCAGCGGCGTGAACAAGGAGAAGATGTCAGCGGCCACGCTGGGCGAGGCGTACGTGGAGAAGCTGGTGAAGGTGTCGAGCGACGGCGACTGCTGGAGCCTCATCTCGCTGTGCAACCGGCACGGCCGCAACGTGGAGCTCAAGTTCGTGCAGCGGCTCCGCCGCCAGTTTGAGTTCAGCGTGGACTCCTTCCAGATCGTGCTGGACCCCCTGCTGGAGGCGTACGAGCGGTGCGGCCGCCTCTCCCCGGCCGACCCTCTCCCCGCGGTGCCGGTGGAGAGCGTGTATGGCGACCTGGCGGCGGCGCTGGGGCACCTGCGCGGCCGGCTGATCGCCACGCGGCGGCCCGAGGAGATCCGCGGCGGCGGGCTGCTGAAGTGCTGCAGCCTGCTGGCGCGCGGGTTCCGGCCCGCGGACGCGCGGGAGCTGCGCTCGCTGCAGCGCTACATGTGCTCACGCTTCTTCATCGACTTCCCCGACGTGGGCGCGCAGCGGCGCACGCTGGAGGCCTACCTGCGCAGCCACTTCGCCGGCGAGGAGCCGCGCAGGTACGCCTACCTGATGCTGCTGCGCCGCGTGGTGGACCAGAGCACCGTGTGCCTGATGGGCCACGAGCGGCGCCAGACCCTCGCCCTCATCTCCGCGCTGGCGCTGCGCGTGCTCGCCGAGCAGAACGCCATCCCCGACGCCGCCAACGTCACCTGCTACTACCAGCCCGCCCCCTACGTGCAGGACATCAGCTTCTGCCCTTACTACTGCGGCCAGACCCTCCCAACATGGCAGCCCTGCAGCTGACCGACCTTCCCACCATGGCAGCCCTGTAGCTGACCGACCTTCCCAACATGGCCGCCCTGAGACTGATAGACCTTCCCAACATGGCCGCCCAGAGACTGATAGACCCTCCCAACATGGCCGACCTGAGACTGATAGACCCTCCCAACATGGCCATGTAGATATGAAGGGCCGGCTTTAATGAGAATTAAAATGTAGTTTTTCTCCTGCTTATCTACAGAGAGGAGATTGCTGGACCCTTTAATCTTGTGTTGAGTTTTGTTTTTCACATTTACAGATGGGTCTGTTTATACGCCTGGCTCTTGTTCTGTCAGGATTTCTGTCAATAATTTTTCTGTGGGATCCTTTTCCTTCTGAAACATGAGGGATTCAGGCATGGGGGTGAGATTAAGGTATGTGGGAGGGATTAAGGCATGGGGGGGGGGGGGGGGGGCAGGGTTACATCTGTCTGCACTAAAAAATGAGGAGAAAAAGCACAAAAATAAGAAACAGAGAGAAATGCAGTCTGTTTAGAGACATTCATGCTGCCATTAGTACGTACTGCAGTGGTTAAAGGGTTAAAACAGGTGCATACGCTGGTGAGAGGCTGAAGCTGTGAGAGGATGAAGCTGTGAGAGGCTGAAGCTGAATGAGAGGCTGAAGCTGTGAGAGGCTGAAGCTGAATGAGAGCTGAAGCTGTGAGATGCTGAAGCTGAATGAGATGCTGAAGCTGTGAGAGGCTGGAGCTGAATGAGAGCTGAAGCTGTGAGAGGCTGAAGCTGAATGAGAGCTGAAGCTGTGAGAGGCTGGAGCTGAATGAGAGCTGAAGCTGTGAGAGGCTGGAGCTGAATGAGAGCTGAAGCTGTGAGAGGCTGGAGCTGTGAGATGCTGGAGCTGAATGAGAGCTGAAGCTGTGAGAGGCTGAAGCTGTGAGATGCTGGAGCTGAATGAGAGCTGAAGCTGTGAGAGGCTGGAGCTGTGAGATGCTGAAGCTGAATGAGAGCTGAAGCTGTGAGAGGCTGAAGCTGTGAGAGGCTGGAGCTGAATGAGAGCTGAAGCTGTTAGATGCTGGAGCTGAATGAGAGCTGAAGCTGTGAGAGGCTGGAGCTGAATGAGAGCTGAAGCTGTGAGAGGCTGAAGCTGTGCTTTATTTCAGCTGAGCCGAGTGAAGCAGGGCTAGCTTGTGTGAGCATGGGGCACAATAGGACAGCTGCCTGTGCAGGGCAGGTACAGGGTGGGTACAGGGCGGGCATAGGGCACTGGTACCTGTCCTCTGCAGGGGCGATATGAGGGGACGGGAGGGGTGCATTCTGGCCCCAGGGCCCAGTGACTCCACACGTGTGGGTCAGAGGAGGCTGCTGGGAAATTGAGTTCAGACCTGCTCCTGTGACGAAGTTCCGCAGACGCTTTAGAACAGTGGTGTCAAACTCGTTGCCATGGAGGGCCGTGTGTATGCAGGTTTTCATTCCAGCCTCAGATCTTGATTATATAATTAGTTAAATTATTTGCTGAATTAGGGATGCAGGTTTGTGCACAATGGTGACCCGACGTCTATGGTGACCCGCATTGTCTAAATAAAAATTCTTATATTCTGTGCTTCAATGCAGTTAAACGCATATGGCTGAATGAGTAATTGGACTCAATTAAGGCAGCATTAATTGGTTGGAATGAAAACCTGCATACACACGGCCCTCCATGGCACGAGTTTGACACCACTGCTTTAGAAGCATTTCTTTATATTCAGCTACGTGCTGCGTCAGACCAGAGTGAACATTTTGGGCTAAACCTTTTTCCTTCACTATTTTTGGTGCCTTAATTTGTCCCGTGTGGTTATCAGGTATGCAGACCTGCCACTCTAGTGCTTCTTTATTTCTGTGGTAAGAGAATCAGCGGAAGCTCTGGGTCAAAGGGCACTGCTGGTGAACAGGACCTGGACTGCCTGGAGCTGCTGCCAGTTCTGAGGGCTGCGCAGCTCCGGTCCTGGGGGCTGATCTGTGAGCGGGTTTTTGTTCCACCCTGGTTTTGGGTTTCTGACGGCTCTGCAACCTGCACGGCTTCACTTGAGCACACTAAACTCTTTAGGACACGCCTGCAGTCTGTGGCTGTAGCTGGTGCTTTTACATGTATCAGATCACGAGGTGATTGAGCTAATTAAATAATTAAGAGCAGAAGTTGGCACAGAATCCTGCATGTGTATGTGCGTTGTGTTGTGGTTCTCGTGTGTGTATGAGTGTGCGCTGTATGGTTCTGGTGTGTGTGTGTGCGCTGTGTTGTGTGTGTGTGTGAGTGTGCTGTGGGGTTTGTTGATTTGCACACTGTGTGGTCTGTGCAGTTTTCCCTGTCTGGTTCTCCAGCGCTGTTCTGCATTTCCTGACCTGGATCAGGGGCCAGGTCAGAGCACAGCCACTGGAGAAACACAGCCTGCACATGCAGCTCTCTGCGCTGCTTAATCACATGCAGGGCTTTCAGTGCTGTGAGTCTCTGTGTAATGGTTGGCTCCTTCTCCATTCAAGTTCTCTTTGAACGAACCAACGGTCTGTAATTAATTAAGCTTAATTAGCTCAATCAGTTATTCTGGGCCTAATCAAGGTGCTAATGACTCTTAGTCAATGCAGCTGATTACTGCTCTTTATTACTGACTTGCTGAAGGGGCTCAAGTAGACAGCATGAGATCACTGCAGTGCTGACACACACACACACACGCACGCACGTGCACATGTACGAACACATGCACACACAGACAAATACAAGCACAAACACACGCACATGCACAAACACACACACACACACACACATGCACTTGCACATGTACACACGCGCACACACACACGCACAAACACTTCCTGTAATCAGGGCTGAACACTTCCTGTCTTTAATCAGGGCTGAACACTTCCTGTCTTTAATCAGGGCTGAACACTTCCTGTCTTTAATCAGGGCTGAACACTTCCTGTCTTTAATTGGGGCTAAACACTTCCTGTCATTAATTGGGGCTGAACACTTCCTGTACAGATCAGTGAGGCCAGTGCTTACTGTTGGTTGCCCCTGTGGTCAGTTAGTGGTGCATGTGTATGCCTGTACATAATTTGCCAGATTTATGAGTGTTGGGACAAAAATGGAAAAATTGGAAAGCACTCATTTCAATGTGGCGGTACCAATATGTGATGTGGGGGTGATGGGTTTGGGCCAGATGAGAATGATGTTTTTTTTTTTTTTTTTTAGTGTAGAGGTTGGGAAAACCAGCCTTCTGGGAAATGGAGTTTGATGCCACTGACTGGGATGTTTATTGTTTTTCAGATATGTGAATTCCATGTGACCTTCGTAGAAGTTTCTTCAGTGCACTTATGCCCCCCCTCCCAAAGAAAAAGCTCTGTATTTATCTTGAGGCACGCACACACAAACAGTTGCAGTTTTCAATTTCCACATTTTTTTTTCATGTGTGTATGTGCGAGTGTATGTTTTTGTGTGCTTGTGTATGCATGTGTGAGCATGAGTGTGTGTGAGTGTATGTCTGTCTGTGTGTGTGTGTGTGTGTGTGTGTGTGTGTGAGCGAGCATGTGTCTATGGTTGTGTTTGAATACACAGAGTGCATTTTCTTTTTTTCTGTTTTGTCTCCTCACTCCCAGGTGGTTGGTCATGTGACATCCTTGTGTGCCATCCCTTTTTTCCCTTTCTGGTCTTTTTAAACTCACTTTAGGTCTGCAAGGAAACGAATCAGGAACAAATACGGAATTAATAAAGAATTTGAACACAGTTCCAGCTTCTGTGTTCTGTTGTGTGTTGGGCAGTGTGTGTTCTGTTGTGTGTTGGGCGTTGTGTTCTGTTGTGTGTTGGGCAGTGTGTATTCTGTTGTGTGTTGGGCGTTGTGTGTTCTGTTGTGTGTTGGGCGTTGTGTTCTGTTGTGTGTTGGGCAGTGTGTGTTCTGTTGTGTGTTGGGCGTTGTGTTCTGTTGTGTGTTGGGCGTTGTGTTCTGTTGGGTGTCGGGCATTTGCATGCTGGGATAGACTCCAGCACCCCTCGTGACCCTGACCAGGAATAAGTGGGAATAGATAATGGATGTATGGATGGATAGAAAGTAGAGCATGCGTGACGTTACCATTTGGACTTATCTTGAAGGGCTCTGGCTAGACCCCCGCAGTTTTTTTAATGCTATGGGAAAACTTTTAGACATGTCAAAGTCTGTTTCTTTGTGTACATTACTTTTGTAATTTTTCATTTTAAAGTGAATGTCTTTTAATGTTTCGGATTTTTTTTGTAAACCAATAAAAACACAGATTTGGATAGGCCCTCATGGACCTGATTGGCTCACATGTAACTCCACCCGATTGTCCAAAAATCCACAAATGGTAAAAAGGTGTTACAAAATCCACCATTCATGTGTTGATAATGGGTAGCCACTACACCCCACAGTGTGTCTGGATCTCCTTAAATTCATGAATTATAACCTCACAGTGAACTGTCAAAGCTATTTAAACCACACATGCACGTATCATCGTTCATGGAAAGACCTAACCCTAACCCTAGCTGAACCCTAATTTGAGCCCTAAAGCATAATTGATGCCATAAGCATATCTGTAAAAATCTAATCGCTCATTTGCAATTGTTTAAAAACAAAGTATATATCATGAATTTGACAATACAAATGCTAAATGTTTCATTTAAAAAAATATTTTCCCTGAAAAAAATATGCATATATTATAAATCTTTTAATTCTCCTAGAGATTTTTCGTTCATCCAAAATCAAAAACCAACCCATATCCTAACCTGTCATCAAGCTGCTGAACACAGCCGTGAACACGTGCGCGCACACACACACACACGCACGCACATACACACGCACATGTACACACACGTGCGCGCACACACATACATGCACACACACACGTGCGCGCACACACACCCACGCGCGCACACACATACACGCACACACACATACACACGCACACACGTGCGCACACACGCACACACACGCACTCGTGCGCGCACACACACACCCACACGCGCACACACATACATACACACGCGCACACACGCACACCCACACATGCGCACACACACACAGAGCTATGTGCTGAGTCCTAAAGCTCTGTAATGAATAGCTGTCTCCAGTCCTGACCTCTCCGGGGTAGTGTGAGGAAACTCTAAAGAATTTAAATTATCTGCACAAGTGAACTCCAGTGAAGATGTTCTTACTGTGACCCTGGCAATAGAAGTATGGGCGGTAAATCTTTATGAGCAAGAAGAACCCGAACCCGAACCCGAACCCGAACCCGAACCCGAACCCGAACCCGAACCCGAACCCGAACCCGAACCCGAACCCGAACCCGAACCCGAACCCGAACCCTAACCCTAACCCGAACCCTAACCCTAACCCTAACCCTAACCCTAACCCTAACCCTAACCCTAACCCTAACCCTAACCCTAACCCTAACCCTAACCCTAACCCTAACCCTAACCCTAACCCTAACCCTAACCCTAACCCTAACCCTAACCCTAACCCTAACCCTAACCCTAACCCTAACCCTAACCCTAACCCTAACCCTAACCCTAACCCTAACCCTAACCCTAACCCTAACCCTAACCCTAACCCTAACCCTAACCCTAACCCTAACCCTAACCCTAACCCTAACCCTAACCCTAACCCTAACCCTAACCCTAACCCTAACCCTAACCCTAACCCTAACCCTAACCCTAACCCTAACCCTAACCCTAACCCTAACCCTAACCCTAACCCTAACCCTAACCCTAACCCTAACCCTAACCCTAACCCTAACCCTAACCCTAACCCTAACCCTAACCCTAACCCTAACCCTAACCCTAACCCTAACCCTAACCCTAACCCTAACCCTAACCCTAACCCTAACCCTAACCCTAACCCTAACCCTAACCCTAACCCTAACCCTAACCCTAACCCTAACCCTAACCCTAACCCTGGACTTACGCAGTACTGGAAAGAAATAAAAATCCCTGAAAAATGACTTTTTTTTCTTCTTTGAGGCTCCTTTATCGAGCCTGAGAGGAACACGGCTCCTCTTAACTGATATTGTATGTACTGGCTTGTATATATATATATATATATATATATATATATATATATTTGTAATAGAAATGTTTTAAAACTGAACATATGAAAAGAAAGTAAGCTGAATCGCTCTGGATGTAAGTGCCTGTTATATAAGAATAATTGCATAGAGTTTTAAAAGAAATTCAAATCTATCAACTTGTGAAATTAATATGAGATTTTGTCTGTAACTTCAAGTCAGAGGCAGTAGTTATCAATGCTTCTGAAAATCAATTAAATGGGTCTGACCAGTTGGAAAGCCTTTATGGATATTTATGTGGTATCTCACGTTTGTATAAAGAAAAAAAAACATCTGCCCTCATGCTGGAACTCTCTGTGGGTCTGTGAGTAATGGCTGTATTTGTTTTAGCTGCCAGCATATTTATCTTAAGGTGAGAAATGATTGCAGCGCTGCAGTAGTGACAGCGGTAATGTAGTTGAACACTCTTATAGCGGTCTTGGCCGAGGCAGGAGTTAGGGTTAGGGTTAGGGTTAGGGTTAGGGTTAGGTTAGTGCTTATCATGCATCATATAGTCTGCAGAACGAGCTCTTCAGGCGTTATTCTGGGTTTGGAACAGTCTGGCGTTTTGGCGGTTTATTCGCCGTTTGTCATGCCTACGCTGGGTAGCAGTCTGTCCACACGGGCCTCTATTCTTAAATCCTCACATTGAGCTGGCTGAGTTTCCCCTTTCCTCTCCTGTAGTTGTTAGTGGAAGTTGATTTAAATACCTTTTAAATATTTTTACCCGCTAATTTGAAATCACCTAATGTTTTTCTTGAGTTACTGTGGGGCCACTGGCATCCACACACCAGGTGCACTGCAATTAAAGTGGGTTCATACCTCCAATACACTCACCTGTGAGCCAGTGACTATTTACAGTTTTTCTCAATTGTTTAAACACGTTTTCTGAAACTATAGCTCAATTTCTCAAAACTCTACACACGAAGCACAGTTAACCTTTTGCCAAAAGTACACAAATCTCTTGCAAAATGCATTCATGCATTCAAAACCATGTTCTCTCTTCTCAAAACTGACTTTTTCCATCAAAATGATTCACACAGGCCTCATATGAATAGGTCTTATTGAGCATTGATTTCACACTGGTGCAATAAATTTAAAAACACAACCATCAAAACACTGTATATATGTTTTGGCCTCATGAGGTCATGTTACATATTCAAGCTATAAAATTCTGTAAAAATTGCTTATTTTTTCTCCTTTTTTGAAGTTTTAGTTTTCTTTTCGAGGGGTCCCAAAATAGGCTGCAATTTTACAGTAAATATAAAGATCATTGCCATGATACAATACAGTAAATATATCATCATATAAATAGTGCATTTGCTAGGTAAACCTAATTCTAATTCAGTACAGTACAGCAAAGTGTGTGAACTGTTATCACTTTGAGTGTTGTTGTTATTGTGTATGATACAATGCACATTTACTGTATTGTCCTGCCAATGAGGTCCAGTTGGGCTGCACTCACAACCCAGGTTTCATCATGAGTCATACTGAACATTGTTAGGTGTTTTTTCATTTTCCTTATCAGTGCAATTATGAGTTTTGCCAAAATAGATAACATTTGTGTCTTCTCAAAACTAAAACATGCTTAGACTGGTCAATGGATGTAATGATCTGTTATCATATATGAAATCAATGAACAAATTCAAAAAGGTAACAAAGCAAATCTTTTTTTACTGTAAAATAAATCTTTGTTCAGCAGACTGCAAAAATAAAAATCGTAGTTTGTAGGCCTGCTGTAAAAAAAATAAAAAACAAATACATGATTACATTACATTATTACATTACAGGCATTTAGCAGACGCTCTTATCCAGAGCGACTTACACAACTTTTTTGCATAGCATTTTTACATTGTATCCATTTATACAGCTGGATATATATACTGAAGCAATTCTAGTTAAGTACCTTGCTCAGGGGTACAACGGCAGTGTCCTTACCCCGGAATCGAACCTGCGACCTTTCGGTTACAAGCTCAGTTCCTTACCCACTGTGCTACACTCCGTCCATGATTAACCAAAGTTGCACGTATTTCATTTGAAATATTAGCTTGTCTCCCTCTTCTTCGTCCACCTCGTACGCGTCCACCTCCTCCTCTACCTCTACCTCTCTGTGCTGCATGTTGCTTGTTTTTCTAAATCTCTAAAGAAATAAATATAAATAAAATTAAGCTCGATGTGGATCGGGGGTTAGGGGTGATATGGATTTGAGTAGTTTATGTGGTTCAGAGATGATGGATGTTGATGATAATGACGTTTTGATGATGATGATGATGTTTTGTGATGATCCCGTCAGTCTCTTATGTTGGGTGCAGTTTCTCCTCTTTCTCGCACAGCCCAGAGCGAACACAGCCCAGAGCAGCCCAGAGCAGACACAGCCCAGAGCAGCCCAGAGCAGACACAGCCCAGAGCAGACAGCCCAGAGCGAACACAGCCCAGAGCAGACAGCCCAGAGTGAACACAGCCCAGAGCAGACACAGCCCAGAGCAGCCCAGAGCAGCCCAGAGCAGACAACCCAGAGCAGACACAGCCCAGAGCAGCCCAGAGCAGACACAGCCCAGAGCAGCCCAGAGCAGACAACCCAGAGCAGACACAGCCCAGAGCAGCCCAGAGCAGACACAGCCCAGAGCAGCCCAGAGCAGACAGCCCAGAGCAGACACAGCCCAGAGCAGCCCAGAGCAGACAGCCCAGAGCAGTCACAGCCCAGAGCAGACAGCCCAGAGCAGCCCAGAGCAGACACAGCCCAAGTCAAGTCAAGTTTATTTATATAGCACAATTCATACAATTGAATGCAGTTCAATGTGCTTTACATCAATAAACAGTGGACAACAAGACAATTAAAAATAATTAAACAGTATAAGTAGATTAAAATTAGTGCAAGATAAAAAGTAATTAGACAGTATAAATAGATTAAAAAATGGTGCAAAGATAAAATAGGGTAGAAATAAAATAACACATGTAAAATAACCCAACTTGAAAAACAAGATCAAGAGGGCAGAAAATTAAAAATAAAGTGCAATACAGTTATAGTGGAGCTCAGTCAAAGGCCCTTGAGAAGAGCAGAGTTTTCAATCCGGCTATTCTTTGACAAACTGGAAGCCAGTGAAGGGAGCCCAGAGCAGACACAGCCTGAGCAGGCAGCCCAGAGCAGACACAGCACAGAGCAGACACAGCCTGAGCAGACACAGCGCAGAGCAGACACAGCCTGAGCAGACACAGCGCAGAGCAGACACAGCCTGAGCAGGCAGCCCAGAGCAGACACAGCCTGAGCAGGCAGCGCAGAGCAGACACAGCGCAGAGCAGACACAGCCTGAGCAGACACAGCGCAGAGCAGACACAGCCTGAGCAGGCAGCGCAGAGCAGACACAGCGCAGAGCAGACACAGCCTGAGCAGGCAGCGCAGAGCAGACACAGCGCAGAGCAGACACAGCCTGAGCAGGCAGCGCAGAGCAGACACAGCGCAGAGCAGACACAGCCTGAGCAGGCAGCGCAGAGCAGACACAGCCCAGAGCAGACACAGCCTGAGCAGGCAGCGCAGAGCAGACACAGCCCAGAGCAGACACAGCCTGAGCAGGCAGCGCAGAGCAGACACAGCCCAGAGCAGACACAGCCTGAGCAGGCAGCGCAGAGCAGACACAGCGCAGAGCAGACACAGCGCAGAGCAGCCCAGAGCAGACACAGCCTGAGCAGCCCAGAGCAGACACAGCCCAGAGCAGACAGCCCAGAGCAGACACAGCCTGAGCAGGCAGCGCAGAGCAGACACAGCGCAGAGCAGACACAGCCTGAGCAGACAGCGCAGAGCAGACACAGCGCAGAGCAGACACAGCCTGAGCAGGCAGCGCAGAGCAGACACAGCCCAGAGCAGACACAGCGCAGAGCAGGCAGCGCAGAGCAGACACAGCGCAGAGCAGACACAGCCTGAGCAGGCAACGCAGAGCAGACACAGCCCAGAGCAGCCCAGGGCAGCCCAGAGCAGACACAGCCTGAGCAGGCAGCGCAGAGCAGACACAGCCTGAGCAGGCAGCGCAGAGCAGACACAGCGCAGAGCAGACACAGCACAGAGCAGACACAGCGCAGAGCAGACACAGCCTGAGCAGGCAGCGCAGAGCAGACACAGCACAGAGCAGACACAGCGCAGAGCAGACACAGCGCAGAGCAGACACAGCACAGAGCAGACACAGCCCAGAGCAGCCCAGAGCAGCCCAGAGCAGACACAGCACAGAGCAGACACAGCGCAGAGCAGACACAGCACAGAGCAGACACAGCCCAGAGCAGCCCAGAGCAGACACAGCCCAGAGCAGACACAGCGCACAGCAGACACAGCCCAGAGCAGCCCAGAGCAGACACAGCGCACAGCAGACACAGCCCAGAGCAGCCCAGAGCAGACACAGCCCAGAGCAGCCCAGGGCAGCCCAGAGCAGACAAAGCCTCTCCACACCTCCCAACATTCTCAGTATGGCTGTTATAATGACTGATGTAGCAGAGGGCAGATGTTAGCATGGTGCACTGGGGTAGAGTCCCCATCTGATCGCTGGATTATTATGACTAATGCAGCCAAGCTTTAAATAATAATATGGAAGGAATTCTTCTGTTTTTCTTAGAAGCGTGAAATCTGATTGCCTTTTACACAAAAATGGAGACCAGACCTTCCTGCTGACAGAGAGGAAGAGTGTTTGTGTTAGCTTATGTTGCACTACACTTCTGTTTGCCTGCCCCCTTGAACCTGCAGTCACCCCCTTACAGGAAATAGTCCGCTGCTGAGCCTCGTAGGGCCTGAGACAGTGAGGTGATGGATTCCTGAGGTTTAACATGCCGGAACACCTCCTAGCGCTAGCGTATAGCGCATTTTCACCTGTAGTGTGTGCCTGAACACCTCCTAGCGCTAGCGTACAGCGCATTTTCACCTGTAGTGTGTGCCTGAACACCTCCGAGCGCTAGCGTATAGCACACTCTCTCCCACCGCGTGCTAGAGTATAGCACATTCTCACCTGCGCCGTGCTAGCACTGGTGTATAGCACTTTCTGTAACAGTAATGAACACACACTTTCTGTTTCACAGTATTTAACACTAACATACTAACACACACTTTCTGTCTCACAGTATATAACACTTACACACTAACACACACTTTCTGTCTTACAGTAACTAACACACACTTTCTGTCTCACAGTATCTAACACTAACACACTTTCTGTCTCACAGTATCTAACACTAACACACTAACACACACTTTGTCTCACGGTATCTAACACTAACACACTAACACACTTTCTGTCTCACAGTATCTAACACTAACACACTAACACACACTTTGTCTCACAGTATCTAACACTAACACACTAACACATACTTTCTGTCTCACAGTATCTAACACTAACACACTAACACACACTTTCTGTCTCACAGTATTTAACACTAACACACTAACACACACTTTCTGTCTCACAGTATCTAACACTTACACACTAACACACACTTTCTGTCGGATTCATCCTTCACTCCACAGACAGAGCTGGACAGGCTCGCAGCTGTATCTGTTTCTCAGGGCTACACTCATTAATGAAGACACATTCTGTACGTGACACATAATCAGTCAGAATTAGCTAAAAACTGCTGTGTCATGTTTTCACAGTAATCTCACTGTCAGTGGGACATAGGAACTGTTTCACATTAGCAGTTATTCCTGACAGTTGATAGAATATCTTTCTCATAAAACATTCCAGTGTCCATGAGAACTAGGCACAAACGTAACTTGCCTTTGACCTCAAAAAAGAGTGAAATTTAGGTTTTAACGGCTAAGATGTACACCATAAAAAGTTATTTATTTTGGCCATGACTGTTGAAATGATTAAAATGATGTTTTTGGATTTTAGAAAGTAACAAAGTATGGAAGATTTTTTAGTGTCACATAATTACAGAAAATTTGTCTGGAGAGCACAAACACACATTTAGCCCTGAGACAGATCCAGCCCTCTCCTTTGGTCTCCTCTTTCTTTCTCTCTTCAGATCAGACTTTATTTTGTCTGCTCGGTTGAGCATGGGCTGATTCTCATGCCAAATCATTTATTTTATTCAACATTATACTTCATTCCTATTGGCCACTGTACAGATGCATTCAATTCTGCTCTCAGCTCACTTTAGTTTTCGAACTGACATCAGCACCCCAGAATGCACTAATGAGATCTTATTTATTTATTTTACAGGCTATGGCTCCTCTTCAGCTCATTATACTGGCAGCAGGAAATACAGCCCTTAATCAGGGAGACAGGGCACCTGGACGTGATTGTTTGTAGCTGTAGTGAACATAGATGTGATGGTTTGTCACTGTAGTGAATATGGATGTGATAGTTTGTCACTGTAGTCAATATGGATGTGAGGGTTTTTAACCATAGTGAATATGGATGTGATGGTTTGTCACTGCAGTGAATATGGATGTTATGGTTTGTAACTGTAGTGAATATGGATGTGATGGTTTGTAACTGTAGTTAATATGGATGTGATGGTTTGTAGCTGTAGTGAATATGGATGTGATGGTTTTAATGTTGGTCTCATCCAATAAAAACACACAGGATCTCTTTCAGGAAGAACCAGCCGTGAAGCATTATCGCTTTCCTGGTCAGAGCGCTGTTTTTTGGGTGCCGTTCCTGCGGAACACGTCCCGTGTGTCGATGTTAAACCGGGGCTCGCTGCTGGACGGGAGAAGTGAGATTTATGAGCCACAGATTTCTCTCTCAAGCCTTATTTACTCCCCGGAGTTCCACCAACTTCACGCGATGCGTTAATAAAACTGTGATTCTGCGTCAGGGACTGGAGTCTGCGTCAGGGACCGGAGTCTGCATCAGGGTCTGGAGTCTGCTCAATGTGTCCATTTCACTTATGTTCCATGTGAAAAGATGCACATAGCAACACACTGATTGAATCCACAGCTGCGTTCTTATCTTTTCAAATGGAGACTGTCATATCAGAGACGCTGGTCTTTGCAGGTTCAGTATTTCCCCCCAAATATAAATCAGTTCTTTGGATGGGGTTTCTGCCTGCCTCCCTGTTCTCTGTGTGACTAAGAGGAGAACACAGCCCATTTTATCCACATTCATTATTGCAATGAAAGGGGTTATGTAACATGAATGAGGTGATATTATGATCTTGGCAGTACTGAAGTGGGCATGATATAGAATATTGTTTCTGAAGTCCTGTTTCGTCTAAACCGAATGTGATGTCGCTCTTGGGAGACCAAGCCTTGGTTTTAGGTAGATATATGCTCGTGTACAAAAGAAAAGTGGATGAACTATAGACTCCAAATCTAATCAAGCCCTTGATAAGAGAAAAATTAACATCAAAGTGAAAGGTGGATGAATGTGTGAATTTGAGGGCCTTTTTTAAACAAATAAAATACTTTGTAAAACATGCCATTTCCCTGACTGTTAACACTGTTCAATGGAAGGGAAATCTGTAATGTATGAAATTCAAAAAGCCCAGAGTCAAGGTGTACAGACCTGTCTGTACTACGGGAGAGAATAGTTCCACACACAGACCTGTCTGTACTGTGAGAGAGAAGGGGTCCACACACAGATCTGTCTGTACTGTGGTGGGGGGGGGGGGGGGGGGGGGGGGGGGGGGGGGGGGGGGGGGGGGGGGGTAGCGGTAATGATGTGCCCCAGATGTGTTGCGTCAAGAACAAATGGAGCAATCAGAGAGACTGGGAGGGGGCCAACACAAACAGCCTGCCTCCACGCTTGCGTTTCCAAGCTTAAAGGACACATCACAACCTTGTGTTTAATGGTGCTTGTCCATCCATTACAATGCAAATACAGTACCCCCCTCCCCCCAACACAACATTTTCCTTGCTTCAAAACTTTTCATTTTATCCCCACCACAAAATCCGGTCTCTTCTTAATCACAGGAAGTATTATAAAAATTCATACTGCAATACGTGCTTAAAAAATAGATCAGTTTTAACAAAAAATTTTGTTTGCTGTAGTGTTGTTGAACGCGTATTTGCGCTTGTATTGTATGTTAAGAAACATTTGGCTGAAAGCGATGCTTGCCACCCCAGGGTGTGGCACTGAGAAACAGGCTGCATTTCATGCTTTACTGAAGTATTCCCACCGTAAAACCCGATGAGTTAGTTCAACTCAAACTGTCTGAGGAAACCGATTGGCTGAAACCATTTAACTTTATTAACTCAAACAATTTAAGCATGAAAAATTAGCTTTGATTTGCATACAAGGAACTCAAGTATTTATTGTAAAGGTAACTTGGGTAAATAAAGTTAATAGTACCAATTTTATTCAGTTCATTGAACTTAAAACTAAGAGGTAATTTACACTCATATGTAGCATTTCTCCAAACTTATTAAAAATGTATTAATAGAATTTATCTGAATTAAGTAAGACTAACTTAAATGGATCTTCTTTACACAAATGTTACCACCTGCTCTGGGTTCATTCAGGGAAACAGAGTTTAAGGAATCAGAAAAGAGTAATGGAACATGTTTCCATTTTACAGCCTAGTACAACTCGAACAGACCCAATTTTTCAAAAAGAAGAATCATATCGGAGCAGACAGCTCGGATTTTATAGCGTACCAGTGGAGTTCAAGGCCTTCTGCAGTAACTTAGGGAAATAAAAAATATCTTCCTGTTGTGATTAAAAGACTTTTTTTAGCATGCTGGTTTCCAAACTCACAGAAAATGATATAAGGCAAATATTTCACCCAATTATTCAAAACAGAGAAGCAAAGTACATTTTTTCCCGCTGAGTAACTCAGAACAAAGAACATTTAACATAATAAAGATATTGGATTACTAAAGTTACTTGCTAAGCTAAAAAATTTTGGCTCATAAAAGTTTCCCAGAAATCTAAGGTAAACACCATCCATTTATCTATGCAGCTTCCCAAATAGCCTACGACCTGTACCTTTAAATCCAGAGGAACACTGTGGTTCTGCTCCTTAGAGCTGCTGAGACAGTGTGGCAAAGTTATTTTCACTAAGTAATGAGAGGATCTGCCATTTGAAGCTAGGCAGACAACACTAGCCTTGTGAGTGTGTGTGTGTGTGTGTGTGTGCGTGTATGTGTGCGTGTGGGTGTGTGTGTGAGAGTGTATGTGTGTGTGTGTGTGTGTGTGTGTGTGTGTGTGTGCGCGTGTGGGAGAGTGTATGTGTGTGTGTGTGTGTATGTGAGTGTGAGTGTGTGTGCGTGTGCATGTGCGTGTGTATGTGTGCGTGTGGGTGTGTGGGTGTGCGAGTGTGTGTGTGTACATGAGTGCATGGGTGCGTGAGTGCACGCGCGCGTGTGAATATGTGCGTATGTGTGTGTGTGTGTGTGATCACCACAGTGGAGGGACGTGCAGATAAAGTCACAGGAAGTCCATCCATCATCATTTGCGTGACATAATAACCATTCATCACCATTTCAGCACATTCACATTCACATGCTAAAAGCCAACTGCACGCTGTAAGCTTTTAATACAGCGGTCAGTTGTCATGAACGGGATAAATTCAGCCATCCGCAGATAAACATTATCTGTGTGTTGTGAATTACTTACATTACTATGTAACGCAACTGTAATTTCCAGTGATAGTTCATCCTCATGGCTGTAGGGCACGGTTTGGGTGGGACCTGGGGTTGGGTGGGGGGTGATGAAATGGGGGAATGTTTTTCCTAATGCATGCCAGTTGGAATAGGGGAGGGGGGGGGGGGGCAAGCTTGATCGGGTTCAGCCAGTCACAGGAAGTCCCCATTTTTACAAAAAATTATACAGCTGTTCATAATTCATCTTCATTAATAATAATCCCCATTCTGATTACAGAACTTCAGTTTTTCTGGACAGAAGATTTCCCTTAGATTTCAAGTTTTCGTAAACGTAAATAAAGCACATTAGTAACGTCATCTGGTGCCTCATTCCAAAAATAGGCAAATATTTAGCTGAGGGTTATTAGTTAGTTATGATCACGGGTTTGAATCCCAACTACCATGGCCTCTGAGGCATTACTGTGGCCTGAAAATGCAACACTGCAGATTCTGTGATTTTAATATTATAATATTAATCTAGAATATTCCGTTATTGATCTTTTCTTAAACCACTCGTCTGGAGTCGTGAGCTTCCACATGCTCCCGTGCAGCGGGACTATACATGTTTCACTGCAGGCGTTGGGTTAATTCACACAGATATATGTTTTAAAGATGCGCTTTATTTGAGTCATACACTGTCTTGCCAAATACAAAACAAAAGAAAGGTGTCATAGCAAAGGTGATTTAGGCCAATAATTTACAATCTTCTGAACAACATAATTTATTATTTAAAGGGTGGAGTTGCAATCTGTGCACTATGATGACAATCGGTAGACAGTTCATAAACTGACAGGCTTGATAAATTTCTCTTTCAAACATAATTTCACACTTGTGTGTAGTTCCCTGTAGTAAAACATTCACATTTAAATGCTTTTCAGTGCTACAGTACCTGATAAGTGAATTTCAGCTGTAGTGTAGTGCATGAACTCGTTGTGATCTCTCACTTCAGTGTAATTTACACGTGTGTATTTCTTAGCACTTTAAAGTAGCTCACACACGGGGTACAGATCTCAGTACACCCTTAGTGTAGGAGTCCGTAAACACACACTTTCTCTCAGACACCCGTAACTTAATTTCACCTGCAAAAAGCACATCTGCCACAGGGCAGGGAGACCTGAACACACCTGTGTCATCAGGTCACCGTAGCAACACAATCAGGCAAAGGGAGCAGTGGTGGTGAATGAAAGGATCTGAAAGAGTGAATCCCTGCCAGGCTCAGCAAGCACTCTGTCACATGAAGGAAGTGATGTGGGGCACAAGAAGGAAGTGATGTCAGGCACATGAAGGAAGTGATGTTGGGCACATGAAGGAAGTGATGTCGGGCACATGAAGGAAGTGATGATCAAACAGCTCCCTCATGCCCGATTCCCTCATCCCAAACTGATCTAGGATCAGCAGGACACATGCAGCACTAATGGGCTAGAATATCAGACAAACTTTTCATCATGCTTCTCTGCATCATGCTTCCCTGATCACAGCTGCACAGACTGTTATAATAACTGAATGGTCCATCCCAGCTGGCTGAGCTCATTATGGGAGCCCATCCACATGCTGTTTTGCTCTGTGAACACAGCATTGAGAACAATGGGCAGCAAATACTGGGTTCCTCCAGTTGATCCCTCAGTGTGGAGGGATAGTAGAGGCCAGTTACAGATCGCAGGGGGATTATCTGGGTGGGAATATGCAAATGTGCATCTGCAGGTTTGAACAGCACAGGTATGAACAAGCAGGTGAGATTCAGACAGGAACAATGAGCTCCACAATCCCTGATGCTCCTCGAACCTGTGCTTCCCGAGCAGAACCACAGGGACCACAGCACCACGGCAGGACCCCCTCCCCACCGGCCCCCACACGCATGCACACACAGCGCCCCCCTGTGGCTGTACTTTGGTATTGCAGAAGAGCGGCCCTTGGGGTCCATCACTCCCCGGGCTCGGTGGTGACATCATCATCGTGCGTCCGACAGAGCCCTTGCGGGATGGTGAGCGTGGCGCTGGAGAGGCCCACCAGCGGGCGGGGCAGGGCCGGGCCGGTGTCCCAGGTGTCGGTCCCGGTGTCGTACAGGTGCACGGTGCTGAGGAAGCCCTCGGCGGTCCAGGAGAACCCCCCCAGGACGTAGATGGTATGGCCCACGGCCGAGGCCCCGTGCTGGCTGTGGCCTGCAGGCAGGGGGCGCAGCTCGGTCCACTGGTCCGCACAGGGGGAGTAGCACTCCGTCACCAGCAGGTCAGAGTAGGACCGCCCCCCCCCTCCCCCCACCGCCCCCAATCACCACCCCGCCTGCACAGGAAGCACAGAATACACGTTTTTTCTAAAAGATTGAAGGCAAGTGTCCGAAAATGAATGCAGTCTCAACTCCAGCCATTTACATTAGAATGATCTGGTATTCTTTTCTAACAACAAAATTTATACCAAACAGAACCAATAAAAGAACACCTCCGTCTTTACATGAACAAGGCAGAATGGCCTCATCTGGTTAAAGGACTGATGACATCACCAAATATACAGAGGCCAGACAGAAGCAGCCGCTCACCGATGACGTAGATCTTGTCTCCCACGGCCGTCATGCTGTGGAACCCTCGGGCGTGGTGAAGCGGCGCCAGGCTGGTCCACTCGTCTCGGTCCGGACTGTAGCGGAACAGCGCATCCGAGAACACCTCTCCCGAGGAGCCCCCTGGTGGACAGAGCGCGCAAGCACAAGGGCTGAATATATGTTGAACTGGTGCACGCTGGGATAGAAGCCTGTACGTGTGCACTGGTGCATGCTGGGATAGAAGACTGTGTGTGCACTGGTGCATGCTGGGATAGGGCCTTACCGCAGATGTAGAGCTGGTCCTGGTACACGGCCCCGGCGTGGCTGGACAGGGGGCGGGGCAGGGCGCGGATGTGCGTCCAGGTGTCCTGGACGGGGCTGTAGCGCTCAGCAGAGAACAAGAGGCCCCCCTCGCCCCGCCCCCCCACTGCATAGATCCCGCCCCCCAGCGCACTGCAGTGGAACCGTCGACGCCGCACCTGGCAACACCCAAAATCACAGCGAGTCACAACTGGACACACCCTCAGTCCCCAAACACAGCTCCACACACCCACACGCCTGACTGGGATAGAGGCCTGTGTGTGCACTGGTCCATGCTGGGATAGAGACCTGTGTGTGTGTGTGTGCACTGGTGCATGCTGGGATAGAGGCGTGTGTGTGTGTGCGCGCACTGGTGCATGCTGGGATAGCAGACTCACGTTCATGTCTGCCAGCTCGGTCCATCGGCGGAAGCGGGGGTCGAACCGCCACACCGACGCCACGGCCTCCTCCTCGTGGTGATCGCTGAACCAAGAGTTCTGTCCCCCTCAGAGCACAACAACAGCACATCACTACAGCGACACTACAACAGCACATCACTACAGGAGCACTACAACAGCACATCACTACAGGGGCACTACAACAGCACATCATTACAGGGGCCCTACAACAGCACATCACTACAGGGGCCCTACAACAGCACATCACTACAGGGGCACTACAACAGCACATCACTACAGGAGCACTACAACAGCACATCACTACAGGGGCACTACAACAGCACATCACTACAGGGGCACTACAACAGCACATCACTACAGGAGCACGACAACAGCACATCACTACAGGGGCCCTACAACAGCACATCACTACAGGGGCACTACAACAGAACATCACTACAGGGGCACAACAACAGCACATCACTACAGGAGCACGACAACAGCACATCACTACAGGGGCACGACTGCACGGGTGGGCATGGGTTCAGTGCCCGGAGGAACACACTACCCATCTTACCAAGGGCCATAACCCTAAATACTCTCTCTCTCACACTCTCATAATCAAATGTGCCTGTTAGACTGGGACACAACTGAGACAACAGTAATACAACACAATACCTTGCTGGTTAACACCGTAAGTGAACGAAGCTACCACCAAAACAACAATTTTTAATGCAAGCTACAAGTAAAACAGTAGCAGTAATTCCCTTACCGATGAGATACAGGAAATCGTCCAGCACCACAGTGCAGTGGTTGTACATCGCTTTCCTGCGACCAATCGTTTCCCACGAATCCATACACTTTCCCGTCAAAACCTGCAGAAATCACACAGATTACTTTCCAGTTAAATAGAATACTCACTCGTTATTTAATCGCTTCTTACTTTGTGGGATGTAAACAGCGAACGCGCAAGTTTGTTTCGGGTCGTAATTATACCCACCATGATCTCCCCGCATTCCAGACTTCCGGTGGTTTTCCCGCAGGTGGCCAGCACGCCCTTGCGCGTGGACCTGATCTTGAACCAGTTGTGGAACGCGCCGTCGGCCTGGAAGCGCGCATCCCCTCGGCACAGCATGCGGAGGTACGCGCCGCCCTCCGGGACCGCCTCCCTCAGCAGCCGCGCGGAGGAGCACAGCTCGCCCTCCGAATCGTAGTCCACGTCCGAGGGGAAGATCAGACCGAGCCGAATCTCCCTCACAAGCTGTTCCAACCGAGGCTCCCGGTTTCCCAAATCGTAATTTAGCCATTTCATTGCGAGGTCCAGGATGTCAGTCTCGCAGACCAGCGGGCTGACGTCGTCTCTCTTCAGCACGCCAGAGAAGCACTCCCAGTCAACTTGTAGCAGCGAACTTTCGCGCGTCTTCAGAACCGCATGCAGATTCTGCGAAATGAAGGCTAAACAGTGGGAGTTTAATGCTGGGAGGTTGTATCTTTCAGAGAGAGACAGGGTTTCGAAAACGTTGTCCACACGGAGCCATTCCTTAAGCATCTGGGCGCAGCAGTCCGTCAGGTCCGTGACCTGCAGGTGCGTGGACGCCAGAAGGACGTCCTCTATGCTGTCAAAGTCCGCGCGCAGCAAGGAGGTGTATATGAAGTCCAGCGCACACTTCAGACCCGTAGCCGGGATCGCCTTCAGCTCCACAGACTCCATGGTCCTCTCCCGCATATCGCTGCTGAACATCACCCTGAAGTAGGGGCTAGCCGCGGCGAGCACCGACCTGTGCGCCCAAAACCTCCTGTTTTCCGCGACTAGCTG
This sequence comes from Anguilla anguilla, assembly GCF_013347855.1. Lineage (NCBI taxonomy): Eukaryota > Metazoa > Chordata > Actinopteri > Anguilliformes > Anguillidae > Anguilla > Anguilla anguilla. The sequence goes on along the minus strand of NC_049203.1, from coordinate 70,677,312 downwards.
GATGTCGCAAAGGCACATGGATTCCCTGAGCTCCTGGAAGCCCTGCTGTAAACTTTTAGGAAACTGTTCGTTGTGGAGAGAATACTTCCCTGATACCACACTAGAAGCCATGTTATTCTTGTTGTCATGGGAAGGGGCGGGGCAGAGTCACGTATGGACCCGGAAATCCACTCTCTTTATTTTTGGGAACTGTAGTTTTTTAATAATTTTTTTTCTTTGCTGATGACGACTGGAATTTGTGTCAACTAGAATTTCCCGAATTAAATTATAATATATTTTATTCGGAACGCTTGTTCCGAATATACGATATAGGCTACGTCATACATGCTGTATATGCATTTACTCTGGTACTACATACATTTATTAAGTACTAATGCAGTCAGTCTTTGCATAATTTGGATAATTGCATTAATACTTACACCTACCGAAAACACATAGGCCTAATTTTTTCAATTTAATAGCCACCAAGACTCTGTAACAATATCAGATGACAACGCGATACAACCCAATGAGTAAAGAAAGTAATGACAGTGGTCACACATTTTTTATTATACACTGCTTTATTTTCACAACGCAGTTACAGTATTTTACACTGTTTAAAGTGTCATCTTGGTTTAGATAATCTTCTGGAGCAAAAGAGTGTGTGTGTGTGTGTGTGTATCAGGGGAGTTCTTCATCTGAAAGTCAGAACAAAACAACAATATATTACATCTATAAATTATTTTTGTCTATTTTTATTTTTGTCCACTTTGGATGTCCATCTCCAGACAGTACTTTAATTTTTTAAAACGTTTAAAAATATTTAGTATTTCAAGAATTTATGAGAAGAATTTAACAAGAATTTAGCTTGTTTCATCAAGTATTCTGGTGTACACATATCTAATGCCAGCTGAAGCAGCAACATCACTCTGGATCAATCTGTTTTCCTATAAATAACCAAACAATATACCACACAGCTACACTGAACGTGCTGTTCTCAAAATGACTGTTAACAGCATAGCACTGGCAGCACCCAATCAGAATGCACAGCAGGCAGGACTGGCAGCACCCAATCAGAATGCACAGCAGGCAGGACTGGCAGCACCCAATCAGAATGCACAGCAGGCAGGACTGGCAGCAGCCAATCAGAATACTCGGCAGGCGGGACTGACCTGGAGGACTGGGCCGTCTGTGAGGTCGCACAACCCCTCGCTGCACTGAGGGTGTGGTGGAGACCAGCCGCACCTTTGCCCCGCCCACCTGAACCTTGGCCCCGCCCACTCGGGCCCTGCTGTCATACAGGTCTCCCGGAAGGACAGGTAAGGTTTAGGGTTAAGGATCAATCGCATCCTGGCAAACAACATAAAAAACCTTTCCACCTGCCGCTACTGCTGCCAAAATACAACCTAATACTACTGCTCACTACTGCCCCCTACTGACAAACACACCCCAATACTGCTGCTCACTACTGCCCCCTACTGACAAACACACCACAATACTGCTGCTCACTACTGTCCCCTACTGAAAAACATGCCCCAATATTACTGCTCACTACTGCCCCCTATTGACAAACACAAAACACACCCCCCTAATGAAAAGCACTGCCCCCCCTAGTGGCTCTTAGCAGGAGAGGATATTTGCAGACGCAGGCAAGTAAAGAATTTCGGTCTCTGTGTGGATCTGGATGTAATATGAGACTGCTCCCTCTTCCTCAGGGTCCTGCAGCCCAGTGGCCATGGCAAACAGCTCCACCTGCAGGTCAGTCTTCATCCCTGCAGCCACCTGCAGCCACAGATGAACAACAAAAGTGTGCTCCAGACATCGTATGTGCTTTGGACAACTCAGAGAGGTAGGAGTATTCACACAAGTATTATTACTCCAAATAAATGTAATGTAATGTAATGTAATTACTCAGAGAGTAGGAGAGGTAGGAGTATTCACTGGAGTATTATTACTCAGAGAGTAGGAGAGGTAGGAGTACTCACTGGAGTATTACTACTCAGAGAGTAGGAGAGGTAGGAGTACTCACTGGAGTATTATTACTCAGAGAGTAGGAGAGGTAGGAGTACTCACTGGAGTATTATTACTCAGAGAGTAGGAGAGGTAGGAGTACTCACTGGAGTATTATTGCTCAGAGAGTAGGAGAGGTAGGAGCACTCACTGGAGTATTATTGCTCAGAGAGTAGGAGAGGTAGGAGTACTCACTGGAGTATTATTACTCAGAGAGTAGGAGAGGTAGGAGTACTCACAGGAGTATTATTGCTCAGAGAGTAGGAGAGGTAGGAGTACTCACTGGAGTATTATTGCTCAGAGAGTAGGAGAGGTAGGAGTACTCACTGGAGTATTATTACTCAGAGAGTAGGAGAGGTAGGAGTACTCACAGGCCCCGGGGTGTATATGACCTTCAGTCCAGTGGCAGGAGGCGGCTGCTTTACGCTGAACCTACAGAACAGGGATGGAGAAACGGAACCCAGAGAACAGGCTCAACACACTAATGCACTGAACACACTGAACACAATAACGCACTCAACAAACTGAACACACTAACACACTCAACACACTAATGCACTGAACACACAACACAATAACGCACTCAACAAACTGAACACACTAACACACTCAACAAACTGAACACACTCAACACACTAATGCACTGAACACACTGAACACAATAACGCACTCAACAAACTGAACACACTAACACACTCAACACACTAACGCACTGAACACACTAATGCACTGAACACACTAACACACCCAACACACTAACGCACTCAACAAACTGAACACACTCAACACACTAATGCACTCAACACACTCCACACACTAATGCACTCAACACACTCAACAGACTCAATATGCACTGAGCAAACCGATCACAAACTGAACATACTTACGTGTACTGAACCCACTAAGGCACTGAACACACAAAGAGTCTCTGCTCCAGCAGCTTATAGCCTCTCACCTGCAGGAGTCCACCCCCACGTTCTTCATCATCACCGTGACGGAGTAGGTGTACCCCTCCCTCAGCACCCCAAAATCCACCTCAGCTGGCAGCAGCTGGAAACCCCGAGGGGGGGTCGGTACATGCCCATTCAGCTGAGACCCCAACACAGACACAGTCCGCACCTTCCTCCGGACTGGCTCTTCTACAGAAAGGAACTGCACACCACAGAGAGGAGATATCTCACCCACAGAAATATTATCATTACAGCACAGAGAGGAGACATCTCACCCTCAGAAATATTATCATTACAGTAATATGAAAGTGTATTAAACCCTGCTCATTGTGTTCATTTACACAGACACTAGATCGTTACAGTGATGACTTTTTGGATGCCAACCCGAACATTTCTTCCGCCATTGGGTTCCCTCTGCAGATTTCTAATGCTTTTCCCAATAGGGATTTCGTTTTCTGCAGAAAATAATGTCTGTGGTTAGCATAAGCCGTTATGTGCTTTAAAGAAGTAAGTTGCTAACAAGTTGCTATTGAAACTACTAAGGTTGTCGTGTGCTGTCGGGCTAGTATGAAAACTAGAGTGGTGTTTGCCAGAATGCGACCATTGTTGTAGTTTCAATATAGCAACTTGTTAACAACGTATTTCTTTAAAGCACATAAATTCACGGTTGGGATATTAATGGGTGTAATTTATCTCATAGAAAACATGAAACCCTCTTAGGCTTACATTAATCACAGACCACAGAAAACCAAATCCCTATGGGGAAAAAGCATTGGAACCCATGGATCAAAAATGCAAACTCACTTCCATGTTTTATGACTACAAACTATAACACTATTGCTGTAGGGTAAGCGTGTTGAGCTGTAGGGTAAGTGTGTTGAGTGGTAGAGTAAGTGCGTTGAGCTGTAGGGTAAGCGTGTTGAGCGGTAGGGTAAGCGTGTTGAGCGGTAGAGTAAGCATGTTGAGCTGTAGGGTAAGCGCGTTGAGCTGTAGGGTAAGCGTGTTGAGCTGTAGGGTAAGCGTGTTGAGCTGTAGGATAAGCGTGTTGAGCTGTAGGGTAAGCGTGTTGAGCTGTAGGGTAAGCGTGTTGAGCGGTAGGGTAAGCGTGTTGAGCTGTAGGGTAAGCGTGTTGAGCTGTAGGGTAAGCATGTTGAGCTGTAGGGTAAGCGTGTTGAGCTGTAGGGTAAGCGTGTTGAGCTGTAGGATAAGCGTGTTGAGCGGTAGGGTAAGCGTGTTGAGCTGTAGGGTAAGTGTGTTGAGTGGTAGGGTAAGCGTGTTGAGCTGTAGGGTAAGCGTGTTGAGCGGTAGGGTAAGCGTGTTGAGCTGTAGGGTAAGCGTGTTGAGCGGTAGGGTAAGCATGTTGAGCTGTAGGGTAAGCGTGTTGAGCTGTAGGGTAAGCATGTTGAGCTGTAGGGTATGCGTGTTGAGCTGTAGGGTAAGCGTGTTGAGCTGTAGGGTAAGCGTGTTGAGCTGTAGGGTAAGCGTGTTGAGTGGTAGGGTAAGCATGTTGAGCTGTAGGGTAAGCGTGTTGAGCTGTAGGGTAAGCATGTTGAGCTGTAGGGTATGCGTGTTGAGCTGTAGGGTAAGCGTGTTGAGCTGTAGGGTAAGCGTGTTGAGCTGTAGGGTAAGCGTGTTGAGCTGTAGGGTAAGCGTGTTGAGCGGTAGGGTAAGCGTGTTGAGCGGTAGGGTAAGCGTGTTGAGCGGTAGGGTAAGCGTGTTGAGCAGTAAGTTAAGCGTGTTGAGCTTTGTGTGTGGGTGTGGCTTCAGCAGCGAGCCGTACCCTCTGATTGGGTCGGCTGCTGGGCTTGGTGCTCAGGATGGCAGAGGGAAGTCTGACCCTCTCCTTGCGCGGGTTTCCTGCCACATCCAGCGCCCATGTCCTGTGCCCGGCTGCAGTGCGTCCTGAATGCCCCTCTGTCTGGCTGGAGGGTCCACACACTGGCACACCTGGGGCACAGGGCACAGATGGGTACAGAGGGGCATAGGGGGATACAGGGCACAGAGGGGCACAGGGGGGCACAGATGGGCACAGAGGGGCATAGGGGGATACAGGGCACAGAGGGGCACAGAGGGGCATAGGGGGATACAGGGCACAGAGGGGCACAGAGGGGCACAGACGGGCACAGGGGGGTACAGAGGGGCACAGAGGGGCACAGGGGGGCACAGGGAAGCACAGGGGGCACAGGGGGGTACAGAGGAGCACAGGGGGCACACCATCACTGAACTGCGGAACAGGCCATGTAACTCTAGGGGAGGACAGAGAGACACCATCACTACACACACACACACACACACACACTCACACATGCGCTCCTGGGGACTGTGGTCAGGAATGGGGTCCCGGGGTCCCGGAGCCACTGGGGTCTGGTCCTGTTCTGTTTGGGGGCGCAGTGTGTGACTGTTCCCTAAGAGGCGGCCAGAGATATTCCCTCACAGAGCAGCAAGAAGACTTATGTGTGAGCGAGTGTGTGAGAGTGTGTGTGTGTGTGAGCGAGTGTGTGAGAGTGGGTATGTGTGTGTGTGTGTGTGTCTGTGTGTGTGAGTGGCATGATATTGACCACTGAACCTGGATTAGCAGAATGAAACAGCATATATGTGATTAAGACCTTGTCTTAAGCAGTGTGCGGACCCCAGATGGGAGGGATGGTGTCAGGCCAGCTCTGTGCATTTCACAGCCATTAGCAAGGAGACACGTTTGCTCCGGGCTGTACTGGACTTCAGATACAGGTGCAGAACACCTTGTGTCTTACCTGAGGCGGAGGGGGGGCGGGGTGGGGCCGCAGCCTGGGGGGTGGGGTTAGTGGGTCTCTCCTGAGAGGGGGCCTCGCCTCCGGCAGCGTGAGAGGGGGTGGGGTTCGAGGGCCTCCGGCCTACGGGACACAGACCCCAAACAGAGTCGGGGCTCATCCGGCTGCTGCTTGACCATGCTCACGTTTGGATAAAGTTTCACATTTTCAAAATCTCCTTTTTTGGCACATTAGGACTATTTTGACTCTCTCTGGAGTGACATGGATGACTACAGAGGTTCTACAAAGACGATCAATGATTAATCACAGAAAAATATGAAACTCAAGTACAGAATATTGCTTGTATGTGTGTTACGTTCCATTAACTGCTATAAAACTAACAGGAAACCCAACGGTGAGTCTTGAATCATCACAGTGAATGATAGTGGAGTAGCACATGTGTGTGTAATATCTGGGGGTAGTTACTGGCTGGGTCTGGAGCATCTCTGTGGAATTCCTGAATTTCAGTGTTCTCTCGTTGCCTGGGAAACGGCGGAAGCTCCATTGACAAGGATTTCATGTCAGGGACCTTACAGTGCGAGAGAGGGAGGTCAGATCCGCCTGTCACTCAAACAGCTGCAGCCAATCAGAATAAACATGTCTATCAATCAATCTGTCAATACAATTAAAAGAAAAATATGGACATAATAACAGATACCCAATCTCAGGGATACCCACAAACACAAGAAGTTCAGCACATCTATTAAGTCACATATAACAAGTGCTCCAGTTGTGGCTGTTCTCTAGTTGTAACTGTTACTGCATTTGTGACTGTTCTCTAGTTGTGACTGTTCTGTAGTTCTGGCTGTTCTCTATCTGTGACTGTTCTCCAGTTGTAACTGTGACTGCAGTGTTTTCTCAGTGCTGTGGCAGGTGATGCTCCCGGGGCGTGGCCCTTCCTGCGGTTTCCGTAGCGACGGTACCTGCCTGCTCTGCGGGGGCAAAGGCCCTGTAGATGTCGGAGCTGAAGTACGGGGGGATGACCCGGTTCCTCAGGGCCCACCGGCACTCCTCCACCTCCCGCAGCTCCCGCCTGTAACGGGACGGAAATCAGCAGCGACACCCTTGACTGCACACCTGTGTCCCACACACACACACACACCTGTGTCCCACACACACACACACACCTGTGTCCCACACACACACACACCTGTGTCCCACACACACACACCTGTGTCCCACACACACACACACCTGTGTCCCACACACACACACCTGTGTCCCAGTGCTGTGTGTTACTGTACGGACAGGCAGCAGTTACCTGCACTGTAATGGTAAAGGTGTAGAGGCTGCCTTCACCTGTACTGTAATGTTAGGCTGATGACAGGTGTGAAGACTGAAGTTATCTGTCCTGTAATGTTATGGGAATGACGGCTGCAGGTGAAGTTACCTGTACTGTACTGTAATGTTATGGGAATAATGGCTGCAGGTGAAGTTACCTGTACTGTAGTGTAATGTTATGGGAATAATGGCTGCAGGTGAAGTTACCTGTACTGCTCTATCCTGCTGGCCCAGAGGGACTCCTCTTGCTCTCCACTGCAGCTGTGGGAGAGAGAGATGCAGTTCTGTGTGCTGCTGTGAACACGCTGTATAACTCACAGGTAAGAGAGCCTCAAACTCACCTGTCTGTGAGCTCTGCCTCAAACTCACCTGTCTGTGAGCTCTGCCTCAAACTCACCTGTCTGTGAGCTGCACCTCAAACTCACCTGTCTGTGAGCTCAGCCTCAAACTCACCTGTCTCTGAGCTCCACCTCAGGTCCCTTTAAATGAGTGACAGTGTCTTCCTGCAGCACTGAGGATATGCTGTGTGTGTACAGGGAGGCCACATCCACTGAACACACACAGACACACACACACGGTTATATTACACAGTTATATTAAAAACAAATATCCACAGATAAACAAAACACACCCTAACACCCACACAGCACAGGGAGCTTTAACTGTGTTAAAGAGCAAAGCATCACAGCTCACCTGTGCTCAGTCTCCTCTGCATGGTGTCAGCTGGGCTCTCAGAGTCTGGAAAAGACTGAACAAAGAGAAGCTCTGATTCCACACCCCTCACTCTCTGAGCCTGATTCCACACCACCCACACCTACTCTGAGCCTGATTATACACCACCCACAGCTACTCTGAGCCTGATTATACACCACCACACCTACCCTGAGCCTGATTACACATCACCCACACCTACTCTGAGCCTGATTACACACCACCCACAGCTACTCTGAGCCTAATTCCACACCACCCACAGCTACTCTGAGCCTGATTCTACACCACCCACACCTACTCTGAGCCTGATTACACACCACCCACAGCTACTCTGAGCCTGATTACACACCACCCACAGCTACTCTGAGCCTGATTACACACCACCCACAGCTACCCTGAGGCTGATTCTACAAGCTCTCTCACCAGGACCAGCTGCAGCAGGTCGGTGGCGTGGACTTTCTCTTCCTCTGTACGCGGCTCCTTCAGCTGCGCCTCCTCCCACAGGAGCTCCCTCTCCAGCAGGTGCTCCAGGTACTTCTGCGAGTGCATCAGCCGTGTGATAAAACAGCTGTATTACTGTGTGATAACACAGGGCTGTTTTACTGTGTATGTGTGTAATATAATAAAAATAGTAATAATGTGTGTAATAAACACAGTCAGGGTGTTGTAATGTAGCTACGCAGAATTGAGAGGACAGATCTGAAGTGGCTCACATGACCTGTTGACAGACTGGGCGTGTGCAGAGGCCATAAGGTCACATGACCACAGACTGTAATGGCAGTTTTTACAGACCTGTAGTCGCCTCTGCAGCCTGCTGCGTAGCCGGCTGCTGATTGGCTGGTACTGGATGAGCTGTCGAACCTCCAGCACCTCGGGGCAGGTGAGCAGGGGCGCAGGTGGGCGGGGTGCGGGCCGGTCCTTCAGGTAGAGGCCCCTCCCCAGGGTGGAGCCGAACGGGGGCCCCGGGGTTCTCCTCTGAAACCACAGAAGAAGAGCTGGAGATCGCCCGCCCCCCGTGGCTCTTAGCGCGCTAACACTAAGGCTCAGAGCCAGGACAGAGCGCGACTGACTTCTCAGACTGATTAACTATCTCAGCAGGAACGCTTCCCCCCCCCCCGCCCCCCCTCGTGTCGAACAGAGGCAGGGCATAACCGGACAGAGGCGGGGCATAACCGGAGCGTTTTGGCTCTGTTTGTGCTCACCTCTCTGGCGGGGAACGTGTCCCATCTCCTGGACCTGAGGTTGGTGGGAATGATGTCATCACTCGGTTTAGGGGTCAGCCAGCGGGACCAGACGTCTTTAGCACAGGGGCGCAGTACGGTGATACCCCATACTCCTGAGGAACACACACACACACCGTCAGCTGCCTCTGAGTAAGCCACAAGTAAACCCTGTGTAAGTATGATCACAGCCTAGTCCCTACATGTGAGGCTTCAGAAACTGTGTTAGAATATGGGAGGGGCTTCAGAGCCTGTGAGAGTGTGGGAGGGGCTTCAGAGCCTGAGCTAGAATGTGGGAGGAGCTTCAGAGCCTGTGAGAGTGTGGGAGGGGCTTCAGAGCCTGTGTTTCAATGTGGGAGGGGCTGTGCAGCTTAGCTCGCTTACACACCTTGGAGCTCTGGGATTGGTTCCTTGAGCACGGCGACAGTGGGGTCAGAGTTCGCACTGCACAGGAAGTCCTCCACATCACTGTAGTGCAGCAGCTCTACGCCTGAGCCGTCCTCATGGACGACAAAGAACCTGCAAACACAACAATAACACTCCCAATTTACACCAAGCCCTCTAACACTCCCAATGTACACCAAGCCCTCTAACACTCCCAATTTACACCAACCAAGCACCTCAAATTTACACTGACCAAGTCAAATAATACACCAACCACAGAACACTTACCTGGGTGAGTGCTCTTTATATCTGACACACGGGAACTTCAGCAGTTTTGCACTTTCTGAGTCGCCTTCTTCCTCCTCCTCATCTTCCTCACCCTCTTCCTCCTGCCTCTCTTCCTCCAAGAAATCTTCACGGCTAGAGACAACAGCCGAGGTTTCCCCATCCACCATCACCTGCACACAAACACACTCATTCATTCATTCATTCATTCATTCACTAAGCAGTTTCTTCATAATTTACCTGCCTCCTTTGCCATTGCTGCTAATTGCTGCAAACACTTTAAATGACCGGTTTTCTCATTACCTTATATTCCCCCCTCCCCCCTCCCCCAATCAGCCTCCTTCCAGTTTCACGGTGCTGAGACTGACAGCAGGCTTTGCGGTGCGTGGAGATATTTCATTCCTCTTCTCTTTATGAGCATTAGTCAAGTGGGTGTGTGTAGGAGTCTCACACAGGTAGATGTGCACACCTGGAACAGGTTCCCTTCAGGGTCCAGGGCCTCACAGACGACCGTGGCGGTGTGCCTCATGGTGTAGCAGCCAGGCTGCAGTTCTGCTTTTTGGCCAGCAGGGGTCTGTGCTGAGCTGTGGCCTGGGTGGGAGGTGTATGTAGCCGTGCCGTCCTCATCGATACAGAGCAGCCCCCCCGCTGAGGGAAACACCTGCAGGACAGGTGCACACCTGCTTACTGACCACACCACTGCTCCACACTGCTGCTCTTACTGCTGCTCTGACCGCTGCTCCACACTGCTGCTCTTACTGCTGTTCCAGCCACTGCTCCACACTGCTGCTCACCTGATAGGATCCATTGGGATGAGCAGTGATGACCGTTTCTTCTCCAAACTCAGCCGAACAGGCTCCCTCCTCACAGCTCATCATCACGGTAACAAACCCCTCGCACTCCACCTTCACCAACTTCTGTTTCCTGGTCACGGTGACAACTTCCTCTCCTGTTGCCAGAGAGACACTGTCAACAGTGAAATCCTTTCTGCTTGTCTCCAGGTGATCAATGTGATGTACCCGTGTGATCTTACCTGTCTCCAGGTGATCAGTGTGATGTACCTGTGTGATCTTACCTGTCTCCAGGTGATCAGTGTGATGTACCTGTGTGATCTTACCTGTCTCCAGGTGATCTGCGGACAGGGGGACCTCCGTCTCCCGGTAAAAGGTGGTGATTCTGGTGCCATCAGCGTGCTCCACAGTGAGACTCCCACCCTCCTCCAGCACCAGGAGCACCCTGTCCTCCCTGGTGATCAGTACCTGTGCAGGTGAGACACACAGGTACTGCTGAGATGTGTTATATCACCACCCATCACAGGTGAGAAACAGGTATTTAGATTCTCAGGTAGAGAGCAGTGTATGTGAATGGAACAGCAGACAGTTGCACTGTCTCTAAGTATATTATTGTCATTATGAATATCATTAGAATCAAAATCCTCCAGTGGTTAATGAATACTCTTAAGCCTCCATTCAGACGAAAGCCTGCATTCCTGTAGTGACACACCCTTATTAATAAGGCGTTATGCACTCCTCCGGCCTCTAGGTGGCAGTACTCACTGTTCCAGTCATGAGATCCGTGGCTTTGCAGGCCATGAGGGGCTGGGTTTGGACGGCTCTGTTTCCTGTGGTTGCCACACGGAGTCCAGAGGGCGCGGTGGTGACCCAGGTGCGATCACATGACCGAGTAGCTCCACCCTGCTCGGGCCCATCCTGTTTGGCCCCGCCCTGGTTAGCCGTGCGGTCTGAGTCGCTGAGTTCCACCCCCTCCAGCTTCACTGTTGCCGTGGCAGCCATGCTGGGCTTGGAGCTCAACTTCCCTGAGGGAGGAACAACCTGAGTGTCCACTTCATATTCATATTAATATTCACATTGCATGCCTGCAACCACATGCTAACAGGAATGCCACAATAAAACAATGGCCTATGTCAGGACACAGATGCAGTGTTACGATTAAAAGAACCTCCCGCTCTACAAACACACCCCCCTCAGGGCAGGACTGACTCAGAGCTGAACTACTGCAGCCCCTGCTATGCTATGCTATGCTCCCTGCTACGCTACGCTCACACTACACGTGAAGTACGAGCCGTTCTGAGACTCTTCCAGTCACGATTTTGAGCAGTCCCAGACGCCCTGATATTTTCACGCATGTTTGACATTATTGGGACAGAATGTCGTAGTGTGAGCACTGCAGGAGCAGTGGTGAAAATTCCAATGAGCCAATGAGAGCGCGAGGGGAACCAGGAAGAGACAGGCTCTGCCCCGCCCCTGTGTGCAGACCCTGCCCCCTGTATGCAGACCCCACCCCCTGTATGCAGACCCCGCCCCCTGTGTGCAGACCCCGCCCCCTGTGTGCAGACCCCACCCCTTGTATGCAGACCCCACCCCCTGTATGCAGACCCTGCCCCCTGTATGCAGACCCCGCCTCCTGTATGCAGACCCCGCCCCCTGTGTGCAGACCCCGCCCCCTGTATGCAGACACTCCCCTCCTTCACCAGCCAGAGGAGCCGGAGCCCCAGGAGTTCTCCTTCACCCCGCTCTGCATCTCACCCTTCTTCTCCACCAGCTCTCTGATCTCTGACCTCTGACCCTTCACCTCCTCTTCCTGGGCTGGGGGGTCAGGGGGTGGCTTACCAACAGGTCCAGTGTCAGGGCTGCTACTGACTGTGCCATCTGCAAAGAGTACCTGTGGGGGGGGAGGGGGAACAGGGGGGGTTACCAGGACTTTCTTCATGGGGTGGGCGGGGGGGGGGTCACAGACTCAGTAGGGGGGGGCCACAATATCACCAACAGTTATATTAGCCAATGATAATGTTCTATTTTAGGTGGAAAAACAGGGCACCTGGGGTGGCCAATCAAATTTCAGAGGTAGCCAGAGCCACCCTGGCCACTCCATCGGACACGCCCCCGTGAGGGGGGGAGATACTGCAGAGAATGTGTTACAAGGTACGGTTAGCTGTGATTGGTAAAGCAGCTGTGAATGGGACACTGGATGTGAATGGGACAGTGGATGTGAATGGGACAGTAGGGCAGATGTGAATGGGACAGTGGATGTGAGCGGTGTATATTACCTGAGTGGAGCTGTCCCTCAGGTATTTGATGACGGTGCCCTGGCTGGTGATGAGTCTGGAGTGCTCCAGGGACAGAGTGAGATCCCCCCCCAGGCCCCGGCTCTGCCTGAGAGCGGGGAAACTCTGCCTCACCATCACCCCCTGGGGCCCCCCCTCCACACCTGCAACCAGGAGCCAGCCCTCACACAATGCTTACATAACCCTCACATAACCCTCACACAACCCTCCCACAACACTCACACCACGCTCAGACAATGCTCAAACAACGCTCAGACAACACTCACACAACGCTCTCAGAACGCTACACTCAATCAGCAATGCTGTAACAACTCAATCTGATACAACACAGTTGGGCTGAATAAAGCTCAGAGCAGCAGTGAGATGCAGTAATCTGGAGCTCTATTGGCTGAGAGGGGCTCAGAGTAGCAGTGAGATGCAGTAATCTGGAGCTCTATTGGCTGAGAGGGGCTCAGAGCAGCAGTGAGATGCAGTAATCCGGGGCTCTATTGGCTGAGAGGGGCTCAGAGTAGCAGTGAGATGCAGCTCTATTGGCTGACTCACCTTCCGCTCGCGCGCTGAGGAACTGCACCAGCAGGCCATGGGGGGTGCAGGTGTTCAGGCACCGGAGGGGGGGCTGCTCTGGGAATGTTCCAGAACTCTCCGGCAGCGCAGGCTTCTCTTTACCCCCCTCCACCCCCCAAAAAACACACAAGCAGTTTAGGTGAAGTGAGAGACCATAGCCACTCTCACCATACTGTATCAACCAATCAAGAGGCACCTGTGCTTTACCTGAGTGTACTGTGGGGTCCCCTGCGTCTCTCTCTCTCTTGGGGCTTCTCTCTCTGTCGGGACAAGGGGTGGGGTGCTCCCCTTGGTGCGGGTCCCTTTGGAGGGGGATTTGAGGCGTTTCCCAGAGGGGGAGCGGGAGGTGGCGCTGGAGGGGACGGGGGAGGGGGTGGGGGGTGGGCGGATGTCCAGCACAGAGGCCAGAGTGGGGTCCTTCTCCTCTGCAGCAGAAACGCCAGCTTCATGTCAGATTATCACCACACACAGACACACAGGACACTACAGCTGGCCAACATGCGCATATCATTAAACAACCCTCATTACTAAATTAAGGATGTGAAGACTGTGACTAGGACTTAGTAGATTTAAGGTGTGTGATGTTACGTGATTTGAGAGATGAGATGTTCATTTTGTGAGGTTAGGATGTTTAGATTACTAGGGATGTGATATCTGGATGTGAGGGTGGTTAGGGATGTGATATCTGGATGTGGAGATGTAATGTTGGATGTAATCTGGATGTAATATTTGAATGCGAGGTCAGATATGTAATATTAGGATGTGAAGGCAGTTAGGGATGTGATATTTGGATGTGAAGGCAGTCAGGGATGTGATATTTGGATGTGAAGGCAGTCAGGGATGTGACCTGCAGTCTCTCCTGAGGGGCCGTGGTAGCTGTAGGAGAGGCGGATCCCGTTTTCCAGCTGAGCTGAGAAGGAGCCAAATTTACTCACAGGCCTCTTATCCTGCTCCGCTCCTGAGAAAAGACACAACAGCTAAAGACACACAAAACCCCACCATGCATCACAACACAGAGAAAAACAATCTGCTTTCAGTTAATTAATCCTAACATGAATCCATCAAAAGAGACACAAAAAATAAACAGAAACGTGGCTGTTTTTAATCTGTAAATCTGAAGAGCTCGGTTAAACAGCGAATGGGAGAGAAGAAACACCTCCTTCCACAGCGACGATGTCATCGCCCTCCCCCCTGCCGTCCCTCCTGGGCTCAGTGACGTGGATGAAGAACTCGTGCCTGTCCTTCGTCACGCACACCTTCACCATCGTAGAGCCTGAAAACCCGGCGTGTGGACAGGTAACATTCTGAGCAAAGGGGTGTGGCTTAATCAGGGTGATTGACATGCCAAACCTGGGTCACTCTGGCAGATCCCAGATCATTTTAAGTGAAAAACGTTACTAACCATAATCATAAGAATACTTTCATTCCCCATACTGATGCAAACAGATGTTTGTTTCGAAATTGTCAGTAATCAGAAGTTAAAGCTGAATTTCACATAATATATCTGACCCATGTATACTGAGCACAGTTACCACTGCAGCTGCACAACACAGAGTAGCTTTACATGACATTTACTTTACTTTTACTACTAACTTACTTTTACGCTAACTTTCACCCTGAGAAAGTATGTGAGAGAGAGAGAAGGAGAGATATAGAGGAGTGTGTGTGTGCGTGTATGTGTGTGTGCATGCCTGTGTGTGAGTGCGTGTGTGTGTGTGCATGCGTGTGTGTGTGTATGTGTGTGTGTGTGTATGCATGCGTGTATGTGTGTGTGTGTGTGTGTGTGCGCGCTTGCGTTTACCCTGGATAAACTGTGTGCTCTCCACTCTAATGCATCCTCCATCGGAGGGGAAGAGAGACTGGGCGGAGCCCCACACCTGGATCAGGTCCCCCCCCATGGAGTAACCGGTGAAGCCCTGCAGGTGGAGCAGAGCGGGGGCTGTCACACTGCGGGGATGTTAACGTTGCCGTTGCATTGTGTGAATGCTGTGTGTAGAGTGCCTTACTCTGGGCTCCTCCACGGGCAGCTGTGGTTCAGTCCTCCCGTCCTCAGGGGGCGCTGCAGGCTCAGGGGTTTTCTGCGCTTCCTGCTTCTTCCTCCGGTTGGCAGAGGGGGTCTTCTTGCTCGCCCTGGAGGACGGGGAGCGGTCGCCTCCCTTAGATCCCGATTTCCTCTCCTTCTCTTTCTTGGCTTTCTTTGCGAGCTCTTCCTCTCTCTGTCGATCCTGCTCCATTTTCCAGGCCTTGGAGAGCACAGCAGAACCATGGAAGCAACAATACTGACATTAAAAACACAACATCACAATTAGTGTTTTTATCAGAAAACGTGTTTTTATCAAATAAAAACTCAGCATGCTGTTGTTGCCAGAGGTGATGAGTGAGGTGTGTTTGTACTCCCTGAGTCGTTTGCACAGGCAGTGTTTGAGTGTGCTTTAGTGTGGAGTATCTTCACCTTTAGAGAGTCCTGTCGGATGTGCAGCTCCGGGGCTGGCTCCTCTGGGCAGGGAGACTTTACAGGCGAGGCTGCAGCTGGAAAAGAGAGGGCGGGAGGGAGAGAGAGAGAGAGAGAGAAGGACAGAGGGAGAGAGAAAGAGAGACAGAGAGAGATTTAATGCCCTTAGTACACAGCTCTAAGGTAGAGGTGTATCTCATTGGAATGGGACGCAATGACCCTACTCTCTCACCTGTGGTCCTTCTGGGGGAACCCCTGCTCCTCTTCCTGGAGGCCCTGGAGTGTTCGGAGGGGGTGGGGGCGTTTAGGCGCTCCGCCTCTCTCTCTTCCTGCTGAGCGAGCCTCCTGGCCTCCTCCTGATTGGTCCATTCTGAGATGGACTCTGCTACGTGCGCCAGGTACTTCCTGAGCAGGTAAAAACACAGACAAGCTGGAGGAAGCACCTTCCTCAGGGGCTGTGACTGCTCTGGCAAAACCTCTCAGCAGTGTGTGATCGCCATCTAGTGGAGACACGAGTAACTGAGCGAGTAAACAAGTGAATGACTGTGTGACTGAACGAATGTGAGTGAATGAGTGAATGATGAGTGGATGAGTGAAGAACACTCCAATTTTTGCTGACCAATCAGACAAGATCATGCTAATAATGGAGAGTATTACATCACCATTCATCAGGAAGGTGAATCGGTATCTAGGAACTGTACCTGAAGCCCACATCGGTGTGGAGGGCCATATCCCAGAATTCCCTGCTCTGACGCTCGGGGCTCATGGGATTGTGGCAGACCAGGAACACGGCTTTATCCTGGACCCCGTGGAGCATGTCGACCGAGCGGTAATTCTCACAGGCGTTCTGTAAGACCTGGACCCAGGAAACACGCATCACGCACCCTGAAGAAGGCAACTATCAGCCACAGCTGTGCTGTTTGAGGGAGGGGCGCCCACTGTCCCACGTCCTGAAAGCTTCCCAGTTTTAGGGGAAAGGACAAGGGGGGGCAGTCCTCTCTACCTTTCCCGCACCCCTCCTGACATCACAATGCCTAAATGCCCATCCCACACATTCATTGCTAATGACCATTCATAAATCTGCCCCTTCAGTATTAATGACCATTCATAAATCCCAATTCTGTCCCTTCAGTATTAATGAGCATTCATAAACACCCCTCCCACACTGTCAGTGCTGAAGAGTATCCATGGTAACGAGGAAGTGTCAGAATGTAATGACCTGGGGGAAAACACTGGGATTGTGGTGTTCTGCAAACTGCCAGTCTCTCAGGGATCGAACCCGGGTTCCCTGGATATCTGCCATCTCCACCCTGCTGGACCACTTCACTGGACCTCCATCCTCCTGTGGGACAGACACTGGAATCAGCGCACACAACAAATATGACAGCACACAACACACATGTCCGTGTGTGTCACCTGCGTCAGTAAAGATAACTACAAATATGCACAAAACGCTCCAATTCAAACAAAGAGGAGCCGGTCACACAACTACTGCACTATGGAAACTCCAACATGAAATCAGAACTACCACAAGAATCATTTCTTGAGCAATTCTTAATCACTGTTACGCTTTATAGTTACAGTCATGGTTTGTAATTATGATTGCACTTTGTGGATGCAGTTATGGTTTACAATTATGGAGTTATAGTTATTGTTCTCAGTGTGATAAGGGCTTGTAAGAAAGGCGAAGATTTACCTTGTTTAATTCTGATCCTGCAGGGTCATATCTACTTTCCAAATCTAAAAACAGAAATACAAGCAGCCCTTGTTAGAGTATCCAGTGTCTCTAACACACATACTCAGACAAGAGGGACTCACAGAATAGGGACAAATAAGGTTCATTCACCTATTCACCTGCGTAGATCAACAGTGCTATGTGACTGATCTTAACCAATCAAATCCACTATGCTATCCAAAGGGGAAAAAATGTGGTGATTGGCTCAGGTCAGACAGTCATTGTATTATATCACATTATATTATTTTCGATTGATAGCTTTACAATTATATTGTACCCATTAAGCAAATGATCATATTCACTGCATGCATTCAATACCTTTATAAGAGCAGCATAGCTCCACCCACTAAATGCTGTGAAGCCTGATTGGTGGACGCACCTCTATTGGCATGTTCCTCGGTGCTCTGAGCAGCCCGTGTGCGGATCTGCCGTATGAAGGAGGCGGGGTCATTCCAGGGAATTATGGGTGGAGGCTTTGGCCCCACCCCCATTCCCAGGCCCCGCCCCTCCTCCTGGGTCAGGTGCATGCTCTCAAACACAAACTGCCAGAAGGCCCACTCCACCTCGGCCCAGCTCAGCGACTCTGCAGGGACACACGCATACCCAGAAAACCCTGTCACACGCACCCCAAAGATGATTGGCAGTAGATTTGGCAGTGTTGCTTAGTGATTGGCGGTGTGTCATAGTGATTGGCGGTGTGTCATAGTGATTGGGGGTGTGGTGTAGTGATTGGGGGTGTGGTGTAGTGATTGGGGGTGTGGCGTAGTGATTGGGGGTGTGTCATAGTGATTGGGGGAGTGTCATAGTGATTGGGGGTGTGTCATAGTGATTGGGGGTGTGGCGTAGTGATTGGGGGTGTGGCGTAGTGATTGGGGGTGTGGCGTAGTGATTGGGGGTGTGTCATAGTGATTGGCGGTGTGGTGTAGTGATTGGGGGTGTGTCATAGTGATTGGGGGTGTGGCGTAGTGATTGGGGGTGTGGCGTAGTGATTGGGGGTGTGGCGTAGTGATTGGGGGTGTGGCGTAGTGATTGGGGGTGTGGCGTAGTGATTGGGGGTGTGGCGTAGTGATTGGGGGTGTGGCGTAGTGATTGGGGGTGTGTCATAGTGATTGGGGGTGTGGCGTAGTGATTGGGGGTGTGGTGTAGTGATTGGGAATGTGGCGTAGTGATTGGGGGTGTGGCGTAGTGATTGGGGGTGTGGCGTAGTGATTGGGGGTGTGGCGTAGTGATTGGGGGTGTGGCGTAGTGATTGGGGGTGTGGCGTAGTGATTGGGGGTGTGGCGTAGTGATTGGGGGTGTGGCGTAGTGATTGGGGGTGTGGTGTAGTGATTGGCGGTCCCCGCTCACCGTCGGTGCAGAAGTGCAGCAGCTCCTGCGCTCTGGCCAGGCGCCTGGTCTCACTCTGCGGCGGGGTGCAACGCAGCGACCGCCACAACGGACTGCCGCGCAACATCTCCGCCTCCACCTGCACAGGGTCCGGCCCACAATGCACCTGCAAGCACACAGTCAATCCCACAATGCACCTGCAAGCACACAGTCAATCCCACAATGCACCTGCAAGCACAGTCAATTCAACAATGCACCTGCAAGCATACATTAAATCCCACCCACAATGCACCTGCAAGCACACAGTCAATCCCACAATGCACCTGCAAGCACAGTCAATCCCACAATGCACCTGCAAGCACACAGTCAATCCCACAATGCACCTACAACAGAGTCATTCCCACAATGCACCTGCAAGCGGGGAAGTGTAGGGTGTATTTTGCTCACAGATAGCTGCTGTAACCTCATGCTCCTCTCGTCCTGGCTGTTGAACAGCAGGGGGTGCTGGAGCTCTTTCTTCTGCTGACCACAGTCCTCCACCCCAAAGTCAGCCCGCAATTTCTGCCAGACACCACACAAACACAGTGACACTAATAAAGCAAACACAATAAAATATGCATCAAACACAAAGTACTACGCTAATCTGAATGTAGCTACGCAGCAAACTGTGAGTCTGTGTGACGGACTGTATTGGGATCAGTAAGACAGAGCTCTGGTTGGATGAGCGCACTGGGGGTTTTGGTATCCGGCTGTACCCAGATCAGTAAGACAGAGCTCTGGTCAGATGAGCGCACTGGGGGTTTTGGTAACAGGCTGCACTGGGATCTGTGTAGTAGCATCACCTCCTCTTCCTCCTCTGATAGGCCCAGGCTGAGTGCGGCTCTGATCATGTGATCAGCCAGGCTGGGGTCCAGCCCATGTGCACGGGGCTTCGATCTCACTGCGGATGGAGGCGGAATCTGCTCCTGCGTCGCCACCACCTGGAAAGGAGGAGCAACAGCAACATCCTCAGACCTGGGACCAGGGTGCAGTGGGTAGTGTGCAGTATGTCAGTGAGTAATGTGCAGTGTGCAATGTACAGAGGACAGTGTGTAGTGTGCAATATACAACGTGCAGTGTGTCAGTATGCAGTGTGCAGTGATGTCAGAGTGTCACTGTGCAGTATGAAGTGAGGTCAGTGATAGGACAGTGTGTAGTATACAGTGTGCAGTACGTCAGTGTTTAGTGTGTAGTGTCCAGTATACAGTGTGCAGTGGGGTCAGGGTGTCACTCTGCAGTGTGTAGTATACAGTGTGTCAGTGTGCAGGGGGCAGTGAGTAGTGTGTAGTGCAGGGCAGGACAGTACCTGCTCTCTCAGGCAGTGCAGGATTAGGGGTACAGACACAGTTTCGGGGGGGAACAGATCCAGCAGGTCCCTGTAGTACCGCATGTCACACTCCAAGGTAACCACAGGCGGTGCCACTGAGAGACGTTGAAGCAAGATTTTGTTGAGGCAAAAACACAGATTTTTTAGGGAGATGGAGTGTTTATGGCACACAGAGCTGATCTGGGATTACTACCTGCAGCGGACTCTTCTGGGACAGGTTTCCTTTTGGACGCTGGAGTCTGAGGGTCCGGTCTCACGTTAGCCTGAGAGAAACACACTCACTCTGTTAGCGCTACAGCGCTAATGCTTACACTGGCCTGAGGGAAACACACCCACTCTGTTAGCGCTACAGCGCTAATGCTTACACTGGCCTGAGAGAAACACACCCACTCTGTTAGCGCTACAGCGCTAATGCTTACACTGGCCTGAGGGAAACACACCCACTCTGTTAGCGCTACAGCGCTAATGCTTACACTGGCCTGAGGGAACCACACTCACTCTGTTAGCGCTACAGCGCTAATGCTTACACTGGCCTGAGGGAACCACACCCACTCTGTTAGCGCTACAGCGCTAATGCTTACACTGGCCTGAGAGAAACACACCCACTCTGTTAGCGCTACAGCGCTAATGCTTACACTGGCCTGAGAGAAACACACCCACTCTGTTAGCGCTACAGCGCTAATGCTTACACTGGCCTGAGAGAAACACACCCACTCTGTTAGCGCTACAGCGCTAATGCTTACACTGGCCTGAGGGAAACACACCCACTCTGTTAGCGCTACAGCGCTAATGCTTGCACTGGCCTGAGGGAAACACGCTCACTCTGTTAGCGCTACAGCGCTAATGCTTACGCTACAGGTCACAGTCACTGTGGCTGGGGCCAGGGCACTGTATCACAGCTGTAGCCCAGTTATGAAGCCCCGGAGGCAGCACTGCATTCTGGGAGCCATGCCAGTGAATTAACACCCGAGCATACAGGCCTGAGGCCCTCATTACCAGTACAAACAGCTGGATTGGGGGGAGAAGAAAGGAGAGATAGAAAGAGAAAAGGAGGGGAGAAGAGAAAGAGATACAGGGAGGGAGAGAAGGGAGGAAGAGAGGAAGGAGGAAGGGTCCCACCTGGCCAGGGCTGTCCTGGCGGCTTGGTGCGTTGCCCCTGGCAACGGCTACGGTTGGCACCTGGAGCAGCCTGAGGCAGCTGAGGTAGTGCAGGTGCTGTCTCCTCCAATCCAGACAGTCGTAGATGAGGCAGGCCACGCCCTCAAACACACGCATCCCGAAGGTCAACTGGAGGAAGAGCAGCATGAGGAAGAGCATCAACCCTCAGCCCAATCAGACGTCTCCCACTGCTTAAACTAAACTACCAATCAGACATCTCCCACTCCATAAACTACCAATCAGACATCTCCCACTCCATAAACTACCAATCAGACATCTTCCACTCCATAAACAACTAATCAGACATCTCCCACTCCATAAACTACAAATCAGACATCTTTCACTCCATAAACTACCAATCAGACAGCTTTCACTCCATAAACTACCAATCAGACATCTTTCACTCCACAATCTACCAATCAGACATCTTTCACTCCACAATCTACCAATCATAAAACATTAATTGAAATCCTGGTTACGCAGAGCAGTGGCTCTTTAAGTGTCCCGTCTCGCTCACTCCTCTCGCTCACAGTAAAACTGAAAGGGGGACTCCTCACCAGGACCTGGGTGCTGTCAGGGTCGGGACGCTCCTCTGACACGGCATGCTCTAGCCGGGACACGTCCCACAAACTGGACCGGGGCGGGCCGCTGCTCAGCACCGGGTCCAGGTACTTCCAGAACCGGGCCAACTGGGCCTGCACCCTCACTGAGTCACTCTCTGCAGCTGTGAAAGACCAGACACAACACCTCTCTCTCTGTGAAAGGCCAGACACAGCACCTCTCTCTCTGTGAAAGACCAGACACAGCACCTCTCTCTCTGTGAGTGACCAGACACAGCACCTCTCTCTCTGTGAGTGACCAGAATCAGCAGCTCTCTCTCTGTAAAAGACCAGAGTCTGTATCTCTCTGTGAGACTCCATTATGTGCACTGCAATAAAGTTTCACTAAACCTCATAATAATCTTCACTAAACAAAGAAAAATGGGCTGAATGGCCTGTTCTCATCACTATGTTATGTTATGTTAGTTAAGCTCCAGAGCCACCAGAGGGCAGTGCTAACGTTACCTTGGTCCTGGGGAGTGGGGGTTCTCTCCGCTGCGGGCTCGTTTAGGGGCTCCTGCTGGATCCTGTCCCGGCCGATGCTGCTCGCTGAGCTCACCCTGATGATGTTGGAGACGCGGACGCCCAACAGATCCAGAGCAGCCACCAGCTGGGGCTGCAGGAAGCCCACCATCAGCACATAGAGCTGGGGCCCATCAACCGGCTCGTCTTCTGCAGTACAGACACACACACGGGGGTAAGAGCTACTGCAGTACAGACACACACACACAGGGCTTAGACTGCAGTACAGACACACACACGGGGGTAAGAGCTACTGCAGAACAGACACACACAGGGCTGAGACTGCAGTACAGACACACACACGCGGATAAGATCTACTGCAGTACAGACACACACAGACCGACATGGCTCAGACTGCAGCACAGACACACAGACACAGACAGGGTTGAGACTGCAGTACAGACACACACACGGGGGTAAGAGCTACTGCAGGACAGACACACACCGACAGACATGGCTCAGACTGCAGTACAGACACATGGACAGACAGGGCTGAGACTGCAGTACAGACACACACACACACACACACACACACACAGGGCTGAGACTGCAGTACAGACACAGACAGAAAGTCTGTACTGACGTACACACACCAATGCACTTGCTGGTCTCCTCCCCCTCCCCTCTGCGTTTCAGTTTGGTCTCTTTGGCGGGGGCAGGCGGCTCCGACACCTTCTTCCCCTTCTCCCCTTTCCCAGCAGCCTTAGCGGCAGCTCCGCCCTTCTCCTTGGAGGGAGAGCCTGCCCTGCTCTTCCCCTTCCCCTTTTCCTCTGGTGCCTGAGAAAGAAATGGGCCAATCACAGGGCACTGTGACAACCAATCACAGAGCACTACTTCGACCAATCACAGAGCACCGCGCCGACCAATCAAAATAACATTGTGTCAACCAATCACAGTGCACCATGTTGCATGTTGGTCTTTATGTCACGTGTTGGTCGGGATTTATTTTGTATGTAAGCACCAGTTATTACGCAGTGGTCTAAATTTTGCTTTGGAAAAGGACAGGAACTGTTTTCTGTTCATCAGTGTGTTAATCTCGATTGGGCCAGAGAGGCACAGGAACCTGGGCAGAGTGTTCGGCACGTGTAACTTCCACACAGGAAGTGCACCAGCAGGACTCCCAGCCCTGTGTACGCACAGCCGGGGCAGAGACAGCACTCACAGTGTCAGCAGCAGCTACGCTACGCTGGTAATAATTAGCGTTAGCGTTAATGCTCTCGTTAATCTGAGGATTTTCCACGTGTTCCCTCACTGCCTTCTGGAAAAATAATGAAGCGCCTAAACCAACCCTGGTCCCAGTTTGTTATTTAAACTGACAGGGTAAAATCTAAGGAATTGTATATTTACAAGGTTGTAAAAAAGTTGACAGCTTTCCACTTTGCAGTTCGTTTAGAATCACACACGCGTGCGCACACACACACGCACATACACGTGCACACACACACGTATACACACACACTCAGTTTGTGTTCGCGGTCCCTGTATTTTGATCTCTTGTGTATGGGCCTGACTGAAGGGCCCCCAAAGGCAGCAGAACCCACTGTAGACAGGAGGAATAACTGCCAGTCAGATAAGGACTACATTACCCACAATTCCCCCAAACCCACTCACAGCTGTTGGCAGGGCTGCAATATGCACTGATCTGATAAACAGCAGCATTATTAATGACCCATATTAGGCTCCACCCTCCTACTGTCCCTCAGGCTGTTACATTGCTTTACTCCCTTATCGTTATTATGAGGTAACGTTACCTGTAATCTCTTTATCAAAGCCAAATTAGTATCATTAGTATCTATAATAAACTTTAAGTGCTTTTACCCAGTTGAACAAACAGTATTATTCTACTACAAATTTCTCAGAATGTTTTTGCTGTTCCACAGAGCCTAAATACTCATCTGGGACTCCAGAGCAAAGGACACATTTGAATCTACACATGAAGCTCAAAGACCCAGCTATTATGGAATTGTTTAAAAACTAGAAATCACTGACTTCAAATAATTTTAAAGGTGAACCTGATCCAAACTGAAACACAGACTGCTTGCATGTGCAGAATTAAATCCAAGTACATTTCCCAAAGTTGTTGAGAAAAAATGACTGTGGAAATTTACATGGAAAATCTACCATAAATTTCTCCCAGTTGTAACTCTACTCCCAAATTAATTGCTAAGACTCTTCAACCCCTGAAGGTTATTGCTATTTGCAAGGAAACTAACTCTCCAGAGGATGTTGCCAGGGTACATTAACCCACTGGAGGATGTTGCCAGGATACATTAACCTGACAGAGGATGTTGCCAGGATACACTAACCCTCCGGAGGATGTTACCAGGATACACTAAGCCCTCTGGAGGACGTTGCCAGGATAGACTATCCTTCCAGAGGATGTTGCCAGAATACACTAACCCTCGGGATGTTGCCAGGATACACTAACCCTCCGGAGGATGTTGCCAGGATACACTAACCCTCCGGATGCTGCCAGGATACACTAACCCTCTGGATGTTGCCAGGATACACTAACCCTCCGGAGGATGTTGCCAGGATACACTAACCCTCGGGATGTTGCCAGGATACACTAACCCTCTGGATGTTGCCAGGATACACTAACCCTCCGGAGGATGTTGCCAGGATACACTAACCCTCCGGATGCTGCCAGGATACACTAACCCTCGGGATGCTGCCAGGATACACTAACCCTCTGGATGCTGCCAGGATACACTAACCCTCTGGATGCTGCCAGGATACACTAACCCTCGGGATGCTGCCAGAATACACTAACCCTCCGGAGGATGTTGCCAGGATACACTAACCCTCCGGAGGATGTTGCCAGGATACACTAACCCTCGGGAGGTCATCACAAGCACCCCCAGCCTTACGGAGTCGCTGTGAGGAGCTCTCACCCTCTGCTCTGTCATCCTCCTCTGCAGGTCGTTGGCCTTAGCAACCAGGAGCTGGAACTTCACCACTTTTCCCAGGAGATGAGCAGGAAGCTCCTCCCCCGCATCCAGGACCGCCTTCGCAGACTCCAGGACCTTCGAGACACAGTCGGACAATCAGACACAGTCAGACACAGCCAGACACAGTCGAAAATAGACACAGCCGGACATTCAGACACAGTCGGCATGTTGGCCTCGTGTCCTTGTTCTCATTCCCTTCATGAAACCCGCCATAAAGACCAAGAGGGCATGAGGCAGGCGGCGGGCCCGGGCTGGCAGGGTTGGCGGGTTTTACGACTTGTTGGCGATGCGTTTTATTGGGACTCTTACACCTGGTGAGCCTTCCTCCCACAGGGACCCTAAGCCCTGCCTCGACTGTGAGCCCTCATTAGGGACCCCTTAATTCCCCCGCTCTGCGTCACACACCCCAATTTCCCCCGTCCTGGAATGCACACCCCCCCTCCGACCCCCCTGGCATCCCCCTCCCCAACCCCCCTTTCCTCCCCCCACCAACTCTCAGAAAACAATTTCCTTGTAATATTTCCCTTTTCTGTGTCATTTATAAAGCCAATCATAGAATGCTCATAAGGACCCAAAACAAATTAAGTGTGAATGAAATATTTTTCACAGACATTTTTGGCTTCCAATCCAACTTGTATTTTGCTGCATATGAGTATGTTTTGAATCTAAAAACAACACAGTACCTGTGCTTTACCTCACCATGTTACAAAATGCCCTGTTCTGTCACTGACTGAACTCCATATGCAACGGTACACAAAACGCTTCACAAGAGTTACTGCTGCATGACCTCTACTCCTCCTGAATCGCTCAGGTCAGCAAGAGAGTGCAATAAGTGTTTTGTGAGATACTGGGGTTTATTTTATTGCCACAAACAGCCTCATAGTGAACGTTAGAAACATCAGAGAGAGAGAAAGGGGGAGAAGGTTACTTCATAAAACACGGGGACGTCCTTGGGCTTCTTGGCTTTTGGGTTTCCCAGCTCATGGATCTGTGAACGAGCAGATATGTTATTTACTGCTCACAAAAATATGCTATTCTCTAAACTGCATCACTACATAATCATCATTTGCTTTTCTATTATTATTTTTGATATGCAGTAAAACAAAATGATGTACAACGGTAGGGCCCAATGAAGGTTCTAAATTATTAGGACCTAGGAATACTGCCACAGCATGTCTGTTTTGAGATCGCGCGCAGTACCTTTTCAAGCGTGGCATCCCACGTGATCACGGTGAACGACCTGCGCACGGGCAGCTGCACAGCCAGAACGAGGGCTTTGATGTTCTCCTCGTCCTCCGTCCTCACGCCCACCACAAGAGAAATGTCCGCCTTCCAAGAGTCCTGTAGACACATGACAGGAGTGCCGTACCTCACCCGCACATAAGACACTTTTGGAGTCTTTCTCTTTTTTTTTTTTTTTTTTTTTTTTAAAGAAGGCCAATTAAAATATTTTTAACAATAAGAATAAAATGTAGGAAAATGCATTGATTCCATGTGCTTAAAGAGCTCCTGTATCTGTAGGGCTGGTTTTGCGATTTAAAAATAACAACATAAAACCGATCATCTGCAAACTAAATATTTCAGTCATCAACGAGCGCGGACAACACATTAAAAAAAGTAGTTCGTGTACTATAGCAACACGGCGCAAGGTGTCAGTATTACCTCAATAAAATTTTTCTGAGACTTCACTGAAAAAGTACCTACTGCACACATATAGTGTATCCACGCAGTTTTTATAAATACATGCGTGTTATGTTTATAGCTATATCCTTGTCGTGTCTAAGCAAGTAGTGAATAGTTGGTAACTATTTTGATTTGTAACTTTGGGTTACGCAATAACAAATACACTGAACACATACAAACGTTAAAAATACAAGTGTCTGTTCACAATAATTTTTTCACCAGGTTACGTTGTTACCTCTTCGAATTGTGCTGCAGCGAGGCCACTTTCCCAAGTTTTATTTCCACCGGCCGCGGCCGCTCCGGGCGCACTTCCGCTTTTTACTCTCTTTGGTGGCATACTGAACTCGTGTTAGAACACTGTGACTAAATTATTCAACCTGCACGCCAGACATGATTAAGGAGTACAAACGACTGGGAATTATGTAGCGTTTTATGCTGTACTCAAATAGAGCAGAGAATTCCGGAACTAGTCTCCTCGCTGGCCTTCTGTGTGTGTGTGTGTGTGTGTGTGTGCGCGCGCGTGTGCTGTCTCGACGCTTTGTCGGTAACCGTTAGCAACCACAGGCGAGAAAGAGAAACACAGGCGCAAGACCTGGCAAACGCGAACGCGCACTTCTGTGGAGACGGAAAGCGCGAGGTGAGGCACGGTGGTCCCAGAACAGCCGGAGAGCAGTAAGCCAAGAGGGGACAGCAGAGAGCGAAAACGAATCAAAGAGGAAAAAAACTGTTCCGCTTGAAATATTCTCTCTCAGGTTCCTCAGAGCTCCAATGTCTCTTTATAGCAATATATTCATTTTTGCTTTACCCGTTTCAAAATGAGTCTCTGCAGCCTTACACACTGTGTTGCAGAGCTACTGCATCTTCTCCACCTGATATGTTTATATTTTTGAGATCTCCAGATCATTTTAGCCCACGCTCAACGTACGGCACCATTCTCAGTAGAGAATTCCTGGTAGTTTAAGATGCTGTAAATGCCTGCAGTTTCATCTCTATCACTTCCAAACGCTGCTCTCAACTTCCGCTGGTCAATCTCTGCCCTGAAATGCAGCTCCCAAAACACTGCTGCTCTCAAACACTGCTGCTCTCAAACTGCTCCCAAACATTGCTGCTCCCAAAACACTGCTGTTCTCAAACACTGCTGCTCTTCGAAAGCTGCTGTTCTCAAACGCTGCTGCTCTTCTAACACTGCTGCTCTCAAATGCTGCTGCTCAAACTGCTTTCAAACGCTGCTGCTCTTCAAATCTAAGTCCGACGCCCTTGTCTGGAATTGCTCGCTGGCCCTTTCCTCAGACGGCCCATCTGCAGTGCCCGTTATTCTCAATATCAGCATCCTGCTTTACTCCGGTGCCCTCAGCATGTACGGGTCTGTAAATCCGGGCCGGCGTTTTGCATGTGAGCGTAAAGCAGTGCTGGGGCCCCCGCCCCCCCCCCCCCCAGAGAACAGCTGCACAGAGACACCAGAAACCCCCAAATCTCCTCCCGCCCCCACCGGATCAGCACCATCAGCACCTGCTGACTCTCTCTGCTACACTTCAGTTTGTAACAGACACAAAGGCGTAGCTAAATACACAGCTCTCACATTATCACAGTTCAGTTTCCCGTTTCCTTCTCCGTCCCTTTATGGATCAGCAGCCATGCTGCGATCTGATTGGATTACCTTCCTGCTGGACTGGGGGAGGTGGCCCTCTAGTGGTCAGTTCCCACGGGCAGTCACTGTCCAGACTCTCAGTCCCCAGGTCAGCTGTGTGTTTCTGCCATTAGCTCCTGCAAACAGAACCGCCAACGCTCCACTGACCTCAGATCAGTCCACACACGCACTCACACACGCATACAGTCACACTCACACACATATCTGCACACACACTCATACACGCACACTCACACTCATACATGCACGCACACACACACTCACACTCATACATGCACGCACACACACACTCACACTGGCACTCACAAACACATACACATACATACACACACACACACACACACACACACACACACAGGTGGTGAAAAGGGGCTGAGTCCTGAACAGTGAATCAGAGA
Organism: Anguilla anguilla; assembly: GCF_013347855.1. Classification (NCBI taxonomy): domain Eukaryota; kingdom Metazoa; phylum Chordata; class Actinopteri; order Anguilliformes; family Anguillidae; genus Anguilla; species Anguilla anguilla. Next base: position 70,648,219 of record NC_049203.1, on the reverse strand, counting down.
GCGCTGCTTCCACAGCAGGATTATTCATCCATCATCCCCCCATTCTTTCTCTCTCACCACTACCTTCTGCCTTCCGTCTGCCTCTCCCTGTCCCTCTCTCCCTCTCTCTCCCTTCCCCAGGTTCTCTGTGGCTCTCTCTCTCACCCTGTCTGTCTCTGTCTCTGCGCAGTAAGCGTGTTTGGGGGCCAGTCTCTGTGTTCGTTAGCGGGGACTGCTACTGCTCCACTCTGGGCTGCAGTAACGCGGGACTCCTCTGCATCTCTAATGAAGCCGGTCGTGTGTGCCTGACATGTGGGGACTGAACAGGGCAGACGGCTGCAGATGGGCCACAGTTCCCCCACTCTGACTGTCTGACACATGACAGAGACATGCCAGAGGGGGCCACTGTGGGGACCGGTCCTCATAAACCACAGCTTTAACACAGCAGAGCTTTAACAGAACACAGGCGTGTGTGTGTGCGTGTGTGTGCATGTGTGTGTGTGTGCATGTGTGTGTGTGCAGCTCCGTACCTGATCTGACTTGTATAACAGACTGTAACTAAAGATGTAAAAGGCAGTAGAGAAGACTACTAGGAGCGTTCATATTTCACATGACACCACTTATCTGTCTGACAGACTGGCTCACTGCTGCATATTTACCGATGCAGTGCAGTTTGAGTAGGCTGCTCCAGAGCATATTAAACTCAGGATCACACACCCATATTTTTAACCCCCAAACTACAGAACATAAAAAGCTACAGAGAAAGAGAGAGAAAGAAAAACAGTGAGAGAGAAAGAGAAAGAAGAGGGGGAAAGCGAGAGAAAGAGGCTTGTTGTTCTGTTAAACTTTCAGTGTGAATCACAGCCCTCAGGTCCTCCTTCCATGGGGTGTTGAAGTGGAATTTCGGGGAACTGTTCAGAGAGTGTCTGCACATGCAGTCTCTGGGACGTGTGATACCTCTCCCAATAAAAATAAAAACTCACGCTCAAGCCGCGATATTTTCAGTTTACCTGGAAACGAAAACAACAGGAGCCCTTTGGTCCTGCGAGTCGCACGTCCTCTTCAGGCCCTGTTTGAGGTGATTAAAGAAGACGTTTCATTAGCAGCTAACTGTGGGCTTTCACAGGCCACGCCCCCATTCTCACCCCTCCAGACCTAAGGGCCAATCAGAGGCTCAGATCCGGCACAGTTCCTGTAACTAGTGAAAGCCACCTTCCCTCCATGGCCTGGTCATGCGTAGTGATCTGCAGTGTCTCACTCTGGAAATATGGGCCCCGTCGGGCTGGGCCTCCGTCCAGAACAGAGCCACAGCACTTCCTCCCTGGAAAGAGAGATTTGGGGTGGATGTGATGTGGGGTGCTCTGTATGGTTGCAGTTCCTGTGCTGTGTTTACAGTTGAGAGAGTGATTTGGTGACGACCTTGGAGTGGTAATATGTTTCCAATGTGTGACCTTGGGGCTTAGCTTTACTCAGCTGCAGGGGGCGCTAAAGATATTATATCACCCGACTGCAAAACAAGAGCAACAGGTGCAGGAGAGAGAGGGGAGAGAGGGGGGGAGAGACAAAGAGAGAGAAAGAGGGGGAGATTCAGAGAGAGAGAGGGTGGAGAAAGAGAGAGGGAGAGGGGGGTAACAGACTCTGATGGGGGAGCAGTAGCAGTGATTTTAGCCAAACGTACTCTACTCTAAAACTGAAATAATATTTCAAAAATCCCAGAAAGAGGACAATCCCTTTAAAGAGCCTTCTCATTGGCTGTTACCATGGCACCAGCTCTGACCCTTTCAGAAACCCTCTGACATCACCCCAGCTGCAAGTCAAAGGTCAGCAGAGCGCCCCCATCACCCCGTGATTATTCCCCAGGGTGAGGCGTGATGTCACAGAACATCTGACAGAATTCATCAGCCAATCACAGCCCGGCTGGTTCAGCGCTACACTACAAAAACAGTGCACATGTTAAGCTTTTATGAGATGTAGGAAAGATAGAGCTGTACTCCAAAAGCTCCGCCCCCCCCCCCCCCCCCGGCCCCCCTCTACCCCCCTTCCCCCCCCCCCAAACATCCTGGCATGTGTAGAGCATGTCATCGCAACACCATGTCCTGGGCCACATAGGACACCCTGTCTAAATTAGCCGTGTCATCGCCTGTAGCTGGCTGTGAATCATAGAGTCGCATGGAGATGAGATGCTTCAGTCCCAAGGAGACTGGGCGGGGAGGGGGGGGTTCAGATCTGTTCAGATCATCAGGCTAATTCTCCAGGTACCCATTTAAAATTATTACCTGGATTCTTTACCTCTGTAAATCTCGTCTCCAACGCTCCTCTCTGCTGTACCCCTGTACCCCCAAACTCCCTTGCACCTCTAGCCGTTACCAACCTGCAGTCCGGAAGGCCAGCCATACCCAGCCAGAGCCCCCATACCCAGCCAGACCCCCCCATACCCAGCCAGACCCCCATACCGAGCCATTATCCCCCATACCCAGCCAGACCCCCATACCCAGCCATTATCCCCCATACCCAGCCTGAGCCCCCCCATACCCAGCCTGAGCCCCCCATACCCAGCCAGAGCCCCCCCATACCCAGCCAGAGCCCCCATACCCAGCCAGACCCCCCCATACCCAGCCATTATCCCCCATACCCAGCCATTATCCCCCATACCCAGCCAGAGCCCCCATACCCAGCCAGACCCCCCCATACCCAGCCAGAGCCCCCATACCCAGCCAGACCCCCCCATACCCAGCCAGAGCCCCCATACCCAGCCAGACCCCCCCATACCCAGCCAGAGCCCCCCATACCGAGCCAGAGCCCCCCATACCCAGCCATTGCCCCCCATACCGAGCCAGAGCCCCCATACCCAGCCATTGCCCCCATACCGAGCCAGAGCCCCCCATACCCAGCCATTGCCCCCCATACCGAGCACTATGACAATGAGATCTCAATCGCTAATCAGAGCACTATGACAATGAGATCTCAATCATAAATCTGAGCATTGATATCGAATAACAAGACCTCAAGCACCATCCAGTGCACATACGTTAGTATCCCTGTCCATTCCAAGCCCTCTAAAGTGAAAAATCTAATTTTAGACCTCGAAGGTCAGCCATTGAAGTTATGAAGGAACCATGTCTTTGAGCACAGAGAATAGCAGAATAACGCTCGTATCCATGAGGATAGGGGTTTCCACTCAGAGTTATAGTTTAAAAAAAAAACAACAAAATATGAACCACGTTTTCAAGAATAAACGGTAATAACCCTGAAACCCCACAGACTGATGTAACGGCAAACAGGTAATAGGTGTGAAAAGCTGCCCCAAAGGTTCATGGTCTGAATGAAACTGTTGAAAGGCTCTGAGTGTTGGGGGCTCTGGCACTAAAACATTATCTCTATAAGGGAGCTCTTGCACTAAAACATCTCTATAAGAGGGCTCTCGCACTAAAACATTATCTCTATAAGGAAGCTCTCACACTAAAACATTATATCTATAAGAGAGCTCTTGCACTAAAACATTATCTCTATAAGAGGGCTCTCACACTAAAACATTATCTCTATAAGAGAGCTCTCACACTAAAACATCTCTATAAGAGGGCTCTCGCACTAAAACATTATCTCTATAAGGAAGCTCTCACACTAAAACATTATATCTATAAGAGGGCTCTCACACTAAAACATTATCTCTATAAGAGAGCTCTCACACTAAAACATTATCTCTATAAGAGAGCTCTTGCACTAAAACATTATCTCTATAAGGGGGCTCTAGCGCTGAAAACAGTACCTTGATTGAATCAAGCTAAATGATTAAATTAAGAGCTTCTCTTTGGTGAAAGCGGTGTGGCTGGTTCAGGGCTGTTTCGGGCAAGCAGGTGTTTTTCCGATCGGTCTTTATGCCTCCCAGCTGTTCCCCCAGGCCGAGCTCCTGAGAGATGAAGTTTCGCCAGTAAAACTCACCGTCACGGTAGTTATGATAAAACTCCCTTTTTGGATTGGGGGTGGGTGTGTTTTATTTTCGGGGGGGGGAGGGGGGGGGGGGGGGGGGGGGGTTTGTGTAATGAAATGCTGATTGAGGAAGGTCACATCACAGCAATTTTGATTATTACTTGAGAACCGTGTGGATTAAAATAGTAAATTATATGTGCTCCACCTTAAAAAAAAACACTATAAATATTTGTATGGAAAATTTAAATGACTAAAAATATTTAGATTATCCACAAAAGAAGGCACTCTTCAGAACAGACAACAATCACATCTCACAGCAGTGTCTGGTTATCCATCAAACTTCTGTGTTTTGCTTCAATTTTTGTTTGTGAATTTAGAATATGTTTTTCTCATAAAACATTGAAAAACTGCATTTTTTGGGAAAAAAAAAAAACATTTAAAATGTTTATTATGATTTGTTTGTGCTTGGCACATGCACAGCTTTTAATAGTCCATTTTATGAATCTCTTGTTAAACATTCTAGAAATGTCAAAGTAGTTTGACAGGCGCATAAATAGAGTCATATATCTACATACACCAAGAAAACATATTTTCATTTTCCCTGTTCATATTTTGCATTTGCAACAGTCTCAGAGCTTACAGTTCTGTTCGCGGTCTTCATCGTGTCCGTTTGTGTAGAGAAGTTTAACCGGCTCCGACTAAGGCCCATATGAGGAAGACTAGTAAACGTGCGGACGCTTTCAGGTTTCTTACAGTCTCAGGTTTACAGAGTCTCAGTTTCAGAGACTGTACCCAGGCCCACTGCAGCACAACCATTCCCAGAGGGGTCCTTTTCATTTCAAACAGGCATTATCACGGCCACCTGTCTAATGGTGAAATACTGCAACACGCCCCCTGTGTCAGAGTCTGGTGTGTTGGGCTCTATTCTGGCTTTGCCAGGTTCAGTATTGCACCAAACAGACGCAGAACCACACCCCCTGGGGCACGCAGGGTCGTGGGGTTGGGGGTAGGAGGGTGGGAGGAGGGAAGGGGGAAGGGTGGGGGGGGGGGGTACACAGTCCTAGTGTTCCTGGTCTCCAATCAGATTTTTAAACAGCACACTTCCATCACTGACTGTATTCATTCTGAACTCGAACCATAAAAACAGAGGGAAAAAACATCATTTAAAAAATGTCAGTTTGGTTTGTTGTTCCATGGTGTTGCAGAACCAGCTTCCGCTGTAGAGCTATTTCCCCTCATCTGATTAGAGATTTAGTAGAAGGCAGGGAGAGGATGGGGGGGGGGGGTCTCTGTGTGGGGGGGGCTCTGTGGGAGGGGACTCTGAGTGGCAGTATGCAGGGTAGAGGGTGTGAGGGGTCGGGGGGTGGGGGGGCTCGGCACTCACACCATGTGCATGTGGGATGGCGCTCCATACTGCCGCCCATCACTGCTCATCGCCCCCTGCTGGCCAGCGCCGGTACCGCCACCGCTCCTGTGTGTGGCCGCGTCCATCCCCCGGGGCAGGTACTGGCTCTCAGCGTATCCAGCGCCAGGACCCAGCGGGAGGGGCGGGGCCTGGGGGGCGGAGACTCGGGGGGAGCCAGGGAAAGCGTAGCCGTACAGGCTGCAGGGACTGTGCAGGGGGAATCCTCCATACGGACCCTGCTGTGCGGGACAGCTAGCGCTGACCATGTGACCCGCAGGGGAGGGGCCATGGGTGGGGCTGGGGGCGGAGCCACTGGGGTTAGACCCACCCCCCGCCTGCATCATGTAATGCAGCTGTGAGGCGGGGTAGGACCCCAGCTGCCCGCCGCAGGCGTCCATTTTACAGCCTGCACTGTTGGCGACGCAGGGCGCCTGCATCGCCGTGGCAACCAGGGAGGAAGTCCTCTGGGGCAGGTAGGAGTTGGGGGGCGGGGCAGTGCCCCCTGTCTGCCGCCGGGCGTAGGACGCATCAGTCAGGCCGCTGTAACCAGGGAGGGCGTGGCCGGGGGCGTGGCTATGGGCGTGGCCGAGTCTGGGGGCGGGGCCACGGGCACAGGCCGAGTACTCCGATAGGCTCATGCCACACAGAGGGCTCTCCCTGCAGTCGACACCAAAGCCGCCGGGGGAGAGGTGGAAAGCGGGTGGGGAGCAGGAGGGGGGGAGAAGGTGGGCGGGGCCAGCGGGGGAGAGAAGGTGGGCGGGGCCAGAGGGGGACGGTGTTCCTGCGCTAGAGGAGGTGGGGGAGGTGCCAGTGCTCCCGCCTGAAACACAAACACAACAGGATGGATCAGAGAATTGATCTCGCCTTCAATCATTAATATCAAGCAAATTATTAACTAATTATAACAAACTAATTACACCCACTTCCCTAAAATGAACGCTGGAGAATCATTTCTCAGTTATGGACAATTCCATGTCAGTCAGCAGAAGGCCTGAGATTATTATCAAATGTTTTATTTTATTTTTAGGGATGACTCATCGCCATGGTGACAACACCGAGCGGACTCAGACGCTGAGCGCCGGGAGGTTTCATGGGAAGGTTTTGGCGCTGGGAGAGGAAGCTGAGGCAGGCCCGGATTCCAGCGAGACAGCGCAGATTACGCTGACGGTCTCCAGGAGACGGTCTCCAGG